>NC_064867.1:34116373-34393560 GCF_024139225.1 Suncus etruscus | reverse complement strand
TTTCTTTCTTTCTTTCTTTCATTCTCTCTTTCTCTCTTTCTTTCTTTCTTTCTTTCCTTTCTTTCTTTCTTTCTTTCTTTCTTTCTTTCTTTCTTTCTTTCTTTCCTATTCTTTCTTTCTTTTTCTCTTCTTTCTCTCCTCTCCTCTCCTCTTCTTTCTTTCTTTCTTTCTTTCTTTCTCTCTTTTCTTTCTTTCTTTTCTTTCTTTCTTTCTTTCTTTTATTCTTTCTTTCTTTCTTTCTTCCTTCCTTCCTTCCTTCCTTTCTTTCTTTCTTTCTTTCTTTCTTTCTTTCTTTCTTTCTTTCTTTCTTTCTTTCTTTCTTTCTTTTTCTTTCTTTCTTTTTCTCTCTCTCTCTTTCTTTCTTTCTTTCTTTTTCTTTCTTTCACCATTCAGTGCCAGGGTCTGAAACTGGACCTCCCACATGTAAACCTTACACTCAGTCCCTTGAGCATCTCTGGACTCTGGAAGCATTTCGCTTTGACCCCTGTGGAGCTAGCTGGGCATGAGAGTTGGAGGGAGTTGCTGTGGCATTTTTTTTTTGTTTTTTTTTGTTTTTTTTTTTTTGGTTTTTGGGCCACACCCGGTGACGCTCAGGGGTTACTCCTGGCTATGCACTCAGAAGTCGCTCCTGGCTTGGGGGACCATATGGGACGCCGGGGGATCGAACCGCGGTCCGTCCGAGGCTAGTGCAGGCAAGGCAGGCACCTTACCTTTAGCGCCACCGCCCGGCCCCTGCTGTGGCATTTTTAAAACCACCCAAGAAAAAGACCTGCAAGTCACTTTCTCCTGATAATGCCCCCTAACACCCTGAGCCAGAGGGACATCAGCTGAGCCAGGGCAGGCCTCACCAGGGTCTGTCTGGGCTAGCACTGGCAGTTAAGAACACTTGCCAGCCAGCAGCTCAGGATTGTGGGTCCCTGTTTTCATTTGCACATGATGATGGGGATGGGGTTTGCTTAAGGAGGGACCCTCCACCCAAAGCTGGTCTTTGATCAGTGCCAGTTTCCTCCTTCTTCAGGTGCCTCAATGATAAGGGGGTGTCAGCTCTGTGGGATTGCAGAGAGAAAGTGGGAGAAAGCTCTAGAATAGAGCCAGACCCCTTCCCCACAGAGGCATTTGATTCCGCAGATAAAGGAAGCTTCAGAGAGGCAGAAAGAAAGCTGGGGCAGTGGATTGAACCTTGACTTGCATGGGTGAGGGCAGACAGTGAGGATCCAACCCAAAGTGACAAATCTCTGCAAAAGGGGAGAAAAAAATCCCAGGGCAGACATCCTGCTGAAATATCTGCCCCCATGTACTGGCCCTTGTGTCATTCCAACTTCATCCCCAAAGAAAGGAGGTTGCAGGATTCACTGCCAGGGAACAGAGGTGGTGTAGATGGCTGGATGGGGCACAGAGGTGTAGATGGGTGGACTGGACACAGTTTTTCTCAACAAACAGCAGTCACCTCAGGAAGTCCAATCTGGAGTCTCCCTGGACTTCTCAGACATCCTCCTGGATTTTGCACCCCTTTATTCCACATCCCTTTGCCTCTCAGAGCAGTTTCCTTTCCCAGGTCTATGACTGGCACTGCCAAGGTCCAGGGGCACAGCAGGAAGGATAAGAGTCTCAGACGTTCCAGGTGAAGTTCAAACTTTACAATTCTATTAAGGTTTTTGAGGTGGGGAAGGCACTGCTTCATCCCAATGCATGTCAAATGCATCAGGCCCACAAACACCATACTTCTGGGGTACTTTTGGGAGACTCCAGGCTGTGTGAGATGCCCCTCCATCTTTTCCCCAGCACAAAGGCACTTCTGTGGTCTGTAGCTATTGGGGAAATGGAGGGGGTGCTGCACACAAGTGGGGTCCCAGTATTTATTTTGTTTTGGTTTTGGGTGTAACTCCACCCTGGATTTAGGTGTACCTACCTGAGACTCGCCCTTTTCTGGGAGGGGTCTTGGGAACTGGATATTAGGTGTAACCTTACCTGCAAGACCCCTCCCATTCCGGGGAGTGGTCTTGGAAGGTTATATAAAACCTTTGACCCAGGGGATTAGGGTCTTTGTCCTTTTGGTCTTTGGCCAGCATGGAGGTCAAAGGGAAAGGAGTTAAGACACAGGGCTAGCTAAGAATGGCTGAATGCTTGAAAAGTTAGGATAGAGGCCACACATGTGGTGGATAGGGTCTGAATAAAGTTGATGCTTCCTGATGCCTGCCTGTGAGTGAGTTCAATACCCGTCGCTTTCCTGGACCCCAGGCCCACCGGTTGATGGGGGATGAAGCCACGTGGCCAGGGCCTAAGAACAAAGGCCTTCATCCTCCTCCATCCAGCGCCATCTTGAATTATTTGATTCTACATTGGGGTCACAACCAGCAGTGCTCTGAGTTTACTCCTGGCTCAACTTTCAGAACTCATTCTTGGTGGCTCTCAGGGGACTGGATGGGATGCCAGAGATCAAACTCAGGCCAGCTGCATGTAAGACAAGTGTCTTGGCCGCTTTACTATAGCTCTGGCCCCCTAATTACCTCACAAATTGCCCAGCATTTCTCTCTGACCTCACTTTCCTTTTCCCAAAGAGGCAGGAGTGAGAGAAAAGCAAGTAGCAGCCAGAGCTAGCAGGGGAGAGACGGCAAACCAGCCGCTTGAGAGAGCAACCAGCTCAAAATAAATTTGTTTGTTTTACTCGGTGCTTAAAATAAAATCGAACTAAGTGCCAACGTCTAAAAATTGGGTGGGGGGGAATTGTGTATAATCATTTGGAGTTCTGGCTTCTTTAGAAATTTTGGGTGCTGGGCCCAGAGAGATAGCACAGTGGTGTTTGCCTTGCAAGCAGCCGATTCAGGACCAAAGGTGGTTGGTTCGAATCCCGGTGTCCCATATGGTCCCCCGTGCCTGCCAGGAGCTATTTCTGAGCAGACAGCCAGGAGTAACCCCTGAGCACCGCCGGGTGTGGCCCCCCCAAAAAAAAATTTTGGGTGCTGGATGCACTGGGGTTGGCTGAAGGTTGGGGTGGCACTAAGGCCCCCATCCCAGCCGAGATCTCCTGCATTCCTCTGAATTTGAGATGCCTGAATCCCCCCCCCCCCCCATGTGCTGAGAGTCAGGACCCTTGGGGACAGTGTGACTGTGTATCTCTTCCAGTAATTAAACAGCCACTTAGAGCAATTGCAGATCGGTGCCACTTACCAGGACAAGGCACCCTGGAGCTGAAGGCTCGGTTTTGTTTGGGGTGGGCAACTCAGTGCCACAGCAGCCCCCATGGGATAGATGCACAGAGACATGGGCCCTGAGCCTCAGGCCTATAAACAGCCCTTTGGGCTGGGTTGTTGATTGGCAGTAACTTCTGCCCCAGATTGCTTATTTGACGGCGGTTTTCTGTGCCTAGGTTTCAATGGTCCCCTGAACCTGGCAATACTTTCCTCCTTCCACCTCCCTCATCAGGTCAACCAAAGTATCCTCTGGCTCTTTTGGAAGTTCAGAGTGAAGAGGACTGGGCTCAGAGAGACCTGGGACCCGTCCAAAATCATGTAGCCAGAAGCCTTAGGTCTGGCTTGATCAGTTCATCTGGTTGCAGCGACCGAGTTCTTGGCATCTTTTCTCTGCCCCTCCTTCATTTCTTCCTTCCCTCATTTCTTCACTTACTCTCTCTTCAGCCAACACTTAAGCTCAGCCCAGGAGCTGAGGCTGGGGGTGGCGCACATGGAAGGGACAGTCTTCTGGGGGTGGTTAGATAAAGTCCAGACTGCCCCAACACCCTCCCTTCCACAGTGGGAGAACTGGTTTGGAATAATCTGGGGTGGCAGTCACAGAGTGAAAGAGGTCATGACCTCAGGAAGTTCTTGCAGGGGAGTCCCAGGCAAGGTTCTCAAGAGCCCATAGGCAGACAGAGAGCCTACCGGCCCTTTCCCAGTCCATGCACTTGTGTTTAGGTCCCACCTATTTATTTCACTGATCTGCAGAGCTGCCTTTATTTCCCTGTGTGTAAAAGGAGCTGAGTTTGTGTGGTCATGAGCTGGGGGTTCAAAGGCAGGTGCAGAGGGCCAGAGCAATAGCACAGCAGGGAAGGTGTTTGCCTTGCACAAGGCTGACTCAGCTTCGATCCCTGACATCCCCCAAGCCTGCTAGGAGTAAGTTCTGAGAGCAGAGCCAAGAGTAAACCCTGAGCACCACCAGATATAGTCTAAAAACAAAACAAAACAAAAAAAAAAAAAGAAAAGAAAAAGAAAAAGAAAAAAAGGCAGGTGTAAATAAAGGGAGGGTTTGCAGAGTGCTTGCTTCAAACCTACATTTTCATCTTAGACAGAAATAAGGAAACAAAACACTATCAGCACATCTGGATCTTGAGGTACCAGTCAGGCCCTACTACAGATATGATCACAACTGGGGAACCCTGTAAATGTGTCATGGTTAACCATGCCCATGCCAAAGTTCCATGGTCTGGGACTTCAGGATCCCAGGACACAGCCAGGACTTGGCACATATCTTTAGAGTTCTCCTGAAGGACAGTTAGGCAGATTTTAAAAACAAACAAGTAAAAATCCTGAAAAAGAATGTTTTGGGGTACCTGAAAACTATTCTGACATGATGGATGGGGACACCCATGGTAGAGTGCAGGATTTCACAAGCCTCCCCCCACCCCCAATTCTTTCTCACTGGCTCCTCTCTTCACCCTGCCTCACTCAGAATCCCATATTTGCTGCCTCAGAGGTCCCTTCTTCCCTCCAAGCACTGTTCCTTGTCCTCCCAACACTAGCAAGCAGATGCCCCCAAGAGGCTGGTAAAGGCGTCTCCTAGGATCTCACCATCCATAGAGTGGACCTCATGCTGCCCTCCTGAGGAGGCTGACAGGAAGCTCAGACCTCAGCAAGGCTCTGAGCATACATAGTGTTGGGGGGAAGCCGTGCCCAGCTTTGCCACCCTCAGATCCGAACAGTCCAGAACTGGCCCCTACTCCCCTTCCATCCAGGAAGGTCCCAGGAGTGTGTCAAAGGCACCTACTCCAAGGGCCCCACAACTGCTAATGACCCCAACCACATCCAGGAGTGCCACAATGGATGAGGAAACATGGGGGATGTCAGGGGTTAATCCTTCCCAGAAAGATCCCCTTGGGGTACACATTGTTCCTAAGCCCTCATACTTCACATCAAAATCTGTGTCCTGGACCCAAGAGAGGGGTTCTTTGTCTTAGGACAGGGCAGGAGAAGCTCTTTTCGGGGAGTTGCATGATACCACAACACCAGCAGTGCAGCTAAGTTGGAGGGCTTCCGGAGGGGACTAAGGACATGCTGGGAATAAAATCACCTCCCACTGTGACTCTGCATGCTCCGAATCACTGTGGTCCATGTTTTAGGGTTCCCAGAGGCTTTGTGGGGGAGAAACCAGGATCTAGATAGGACTGTGGAGATGATGAGGACCAGAGGGTCCTCTCACTGTCTTGGAGGAAGCAGTGAGGGCCACCAGGTCTTATTTCTGTTCTGTTGTCACCTACCTCCCACAGGAAGCTGCAGGACTTAGGGTTAAGCCATGGGTTTGTGGGCAGTGCCCTAGTTTCTCCCGTGTCTCCACAACTCCACATATGGGGCCCAGTAGGTCAGAGATAGACTCTGACATCCCAACTGGGACATGGGAAGAGCCAGGACATGAATTGGCCTGAGTATAACTCCGAGCCAGCACCCCAGCTGCTGCTCCATAGGACCCTCAGGGTCCTCTGTGCCTGCAGCTGTTCTCACTGTGGGCAGATGAAGCATATGCTGGTACTAAGACTGATAGGCCTGACCTGGCCTATCTCTCC
Organism: Suncus etruscus; assembly: GCF_024139225.1. NCBI lineage: Eukaryota > Metazoa > Chordata > Mammalia > Eulipotyphla > Soricidae > Suncus > Suncus etruscus. Next base: position 34,387,787 of record NC_064867.1, on the reverse strand, counting down.
TGTAGGCAACTAGAATTCTGCAGGATGCCAGGGGCCATGCCCTAGGAGGCAACTCCATGTCCATTTCCAGAAGTGAATCTGTACAGGGCATTTCATCCTTCCCAAGTTGTCCACGGCAGTGCCCATTAGCCCCCTACCTGGTGAAGAGGGTGTCAGGTCCCGCGTTGTCCCCGTTGTGTCCAGTCTGCCGGGGACAAGACCAGCTGCCTTTCTGGTCTTTGGCCTCAGCGAGACAGGGAGAATCAGGCTGGCCACACCGGGCCCTGCCTGCCTGCCTGTGAGCTGGTTTCTTCCTGGCGGCCTGCCGGGACACTCCGATCCTATCTGTGTGCTGGCTCCTGGCCTGGCTACCTGGAAGTCCCAAGGACTCCCTGTACGAGATGGCAGGCACAGCCCAGGCACTCAGGCAAGGGTGCAGCTGTGGGTGTGCGCATGTGACCCAGGGCTTGTAGTGAAAAGAAGCCACATGTTTGTGAAGTCACGGCTGAAGTTGGCTTCCTCCTCCAGGAAGCCTCTTTGGAGTCAAGGAACCAGAGCTTGCTTCCTCCATTTTTTTGGCTGCAGGCCGTCTAGCAGGGGCCACAATGACTAGGTCCCTTCTCTCAGTTACGGAGAAGAGGAAGAAAATCCACTTTGCTTCCTGGCCCAGGGAGCTCGGGTTCCACTTCCTGCTCACCAAGGAAGAAGGTACCCAGTCAAAGCTCCCTTGTTGACTTTATGATATGTGTGGGGGCGAGTTCTGGCTCCCTCAGCTGGGTTTCCCACCTGCAAACCAACTGCTAAGTGCCTAAAGGTTCCTACTGGATACCCCCCACACACACAGCCTTAATGTTGAATGGTGGTGAGTCAAGCAGCCCCCTTCTGTTCTGCCCTCTGCAGAGCTGGACAGAAGAGACCCCACCCCAAACCTTCCAAGTGTCTCCTTTACAGACTAGAGAATGAAAGGAGTTTAGTATCACCAAGTCCCTGTTTGGCATGTGGGGAAACTGAGGCTGGAACTGTGATCAGGGCCCCTGTAAAGTACAGAAATAGAATGGTCTTAGAACCAGTCAGGTGTATACCTTGCGGGCTTGGAGTTCACTACTAGTTGCACTTGAGGCTCTCTGTGAGACAAAGCTCAGCCAGGATAGATCCAGTCAACAGCTTTCTAGGCCACAGTGAGCATAGGGTGTCTTGGGGGGGTCATCTGGACAACCCCCCCACACACACACATAGAAAGAGACAGAAACACTGGGATGAAAGTGCAAATCCCTCCAAAACTCAAAGTCGGGGTGAGCCTTGTGGCCTATAGGAACCCCCTGGGGTTCCTCCCCAGAAATCATGACCTGGCTTCCTGTGATCCCAGAAATCAGCACATAGTCAGGCCACAAGAGAGACCAGTAGGGCTCTGCCTCTGGGATCTGGCACCTAAGACTCAGCCTGGTATTGTGAGTGGGGAACCTGGGGAGTACCCCACCCCTCCTGGAAAATTATGCCAAGTAGCCTTTGAGTACATCTGAGAAACGACGGGTAAATCAGACCCTCATTACGAATGAGCTTCTGACGTTCATCAAGGGGCCGTGGACCGCCCTTTTGGTCAGGTTGTCACTGTGACGCTGTCATTATTCTGTTATTCTCACACAGATCTCTGTCTGTGACTGTCACTGCTTGCTGCATCTTCATCTCAGTGGCATCTTAGCAGAATAGCACATGTCATCCACGCAGCAATAGACTGATGATTATGCTGTAGTGATTGCTACCTGCTTTTAGACTCTGCTTTCATTCTGGCACATTCTGATTGTCCTGTACCCCCAGTCCCTGCCCCAGAGAGCAACCACTGACTGAGCTGACCCCTAACACCCAGACTGGACCCTGACTCAGCGGAGGTGTCTTACAGAGAGAACATGGGAGGTGTAGGTGGGATGAGAGCCACCAAAGTGCTCTGACAGAAAAGGGACAATCACATGGACACACACACACAAGAGGCTGGGAAAGTGGGTGTTAAGGTCACAGAATCTCAAGTGATAAATTGCCCCTAGGTACCTCCAATAAAGCAGCTGAATGAGGGTTGGGTGTGTCCCCACTTAAACATTGTCCCACAGCCCTGCTGACACCCTGATTTTGGGTTCCAGACTCTGGACTGTGAGGGAAACATGTACTGAGGGCACTTTTCTGTGGTCACCTGCACTCACCCATGAGGTCCTCCCAACAGGGCTAGAACCTCACAATCAGAGACTCCACTTTCCTCAGGGACTGCCAGAAAAAAGGAGCCCCCCACAGAGATAGCAGAGTTGTCCAAGCTCCATAGGGGCACTTCTGAGCCCCCCTATAATCCTTCCTCACCCCACAAGGTGATCTGCTCCCACGGAAGAGGCCACATCAGGGAGTATCCAGTGCCTTGCCCAGCGTGCCAGCAAGCCATGTAGCTTGGCAAAGGCAGCTGTGCCCCACCAGGAGAACAGGCTGCCAGCTAGGTTTGGTGGCATACACCTCAGCTCACTGCTCTGTTGAAGTCTATTGGGGTACCCTCTTTCTGTAGAGGAAAAAGCACAGAAGCCAGTCTTGGGGAGGGCCAGAGAAGTGAAGGAGTTTGAGGTCCTTGATGCTTGGAGACCCTCTGGGTAGGTGATGGCCAGTGGCTGGGAGAAGGTGAGAAGTTTGCAAACAGGGGCGAGGTGCCATGGTCCACACAGAGTTGCTCTAATGAGAAGTTCCAACAAAGGGAGGATGTGGGTAACTTTTGCCCTGGGTACATTGAGGTGAAGCTTGGGCTTCAGTTTTCCCCACAGTTGCTCTTAGAGCTCTGTCAGCCGAGGGCCAAGGGTCCCCTTCCCTTTCCTGAAAGGAGACTTGGCTTCTTTCAATGGTTCCTCTGCTTAGGCTCCATAAGCCCTTTTTGCGGGGGTGGAGGGAACTTGGGGGAGACACTCAGAAGGCCATGAGACTCTGAGTCGAACAGCTTAGCCCATTCTGCCCACCTCACTCCTTCCCTTGTAAAATGGGGTCAGAGAGCCTGGAGCGGTGGGGCAAGTGGTAGGGCAACTGCCTTGCATGCGCTAACCTAGGACGGACTATGGTTCTATCCCCTGGCATCCCATATGGTTCCCCAAGCCAGGAGTAATTTCTGAGAGCATAGCCAGGAGTAACCCCTGAGCGTCACCGGATGTGGTCCCAAAACAAACACACACAAACAAAAAAAAATCAAAATGGGGCCAGAGCCGAGGCCTTGAAACCTGGACGCTGCAGGATCATGGTTTCTAAAGTCCTGAGAGTCAGGTCAGGCTCATAGAGGGCACAGAAGTGAGGACCAGCCTAAGGCAGGCACAATCTTCATCATCCCTACAAGAATTGAAACTTGGGAGGGAGGTGCTAGAGCCAGCTCAGGAAGCATCCACTGGGGACCTGGGGATATGATAGCACTGGGGCTCAGTTCTTGCTATAAAATGGAAAAAATAACAACTCCCAATGCAAAGATGGGGCCTCAGTCCATGGCCGCCGGGAGTCTCACCATTCAAGGTGAAGGTCAGTTCTCATCCTCTCCTGTGCTATTATTAAGATTCTCAGCCAGGTCCTCCCAATGTTTCCAGGGACAGATCCAATGGCTCTGGGGTCTGAACAGTCTCTCAGGTGTCCCCGTTGCACCTTTTCCCTGCCACCCCCTGCCACTCCAGATTGGAGCCTGCACTTTCTGTCTATGTCTCGTGAAGGATGTCACCAATATTCTATGAATGCCATTTGTCCACTCAGAATTCTGCACTCAGTCCGGTGGGTCTGAGGTGCACTGTTCTATGGTCCAGTCTCACAGCCCCCCAATCTTCCTCAAGCTCCCCCAGAGACATTTGCTAGTTCAGCATACTTGCCTTCACCCTCTGTCCATGCCTCCCTGCTCAAATGTTCCAATGCTCATCACTCAGGGGGTGGGAGTGGATGAGAGGAATGGAGGGGGCCCAGGCACACCCCTAAAAAAGAAAGCAGGTGCTGAGAAATCGGCCTCCTCCAGGCCTGCCTGCCAGAGCAGAGCATCCTGCCTGTGATTATGCAATAAAAGCGGTTGAACCCCATGGCGAAAATTCTCCTACGGGGCTGCCAAGTGCAAGCTGGGAAGCCTCAGAGGCAGGCCCAGAAGGCGGGGAGGAGGCGGCGTCACCTCCTTGGGGATGGCTCATAGGTGGTTGTCCTCCACCCCAGGCCCACCCACGCCTGTCAGAAGCTTCCAACACCCAAGTTTCTGTTCCCTATTATCGATCGCTTAATATTCAAGGGACGGTATGAAATAAATCTGCAAGCAATTATGTAATGTGTTTGGAAACAATCTGGCTTGTCCCAAAGTGCCTGGGCGAGAAGCAAAACTTCAGTGAAGCGAGAGGTCTGGGGGAGGTCCGGGGGTGGGGGACATAAATGGGTGTCTGTCCCCTTCCCTCAGATTTGGAGTCACCACCATGGGTGTGAAGAGAAGGGGGATGGAAGAAAGCCCCTCACCTGAGCGGGGCCGGGGAGGGGCAGAGGAAGACACTTTGGTTCCTGCAGAAGCTTTGCTGAGACATGTCAGCACAAGCTCCAGCCCCAGGTTAGATGAGTTTAGGGGTGTGTACCCTGAAAATGAAAGCTAGACAGAGCAAGGCACAGAGCTGCAAAGAAAAAGCTGTATGAAGCCAAAGAGATAGGACAGAGGATAAGTTGCTTGCCTTGTTTTTTTTTTTTTGTTTTTTGTTTTGTTTTTTTTGGTTTTTTTTTTTTTTTTTTTTTTTTGTTTTTGGGCCACACCCGGCGGTGCTCAGGGGTTACTCCTGGCTGTCTGCTCAGAAATAGCTCCTGGCAGGCACGGAGGACCACATGGGACACCGGGATTCGAACCAACCACCTTTGGTCCTGGATCGGCTGCTTGCAAGGCAAACGCCGCTGTGCTATCTCTCTGGGCCCTTGCCTTGTATTTTATTCAGCTTGGGTTCTAACCCCCTGAGCATGATCAGGAGTGATCCCTGACCATAGACAGAGCTAGGAAGAAACCCTGAGCACTGGTTGGTGCGGGACCATTCCCCCAAATAAATAAATACATACATAAGTAAATACATACATTAAAAAAAAAGACTTCTATGGCTTAAACACCTCCCAAAGTGGGCTGGAATAACGACTCTAAGGGCCAAATATATGTTTTACATGAGAGGTCCCAAGATGACCCCTAGTCCCTCATGTGTCCCAAACACTGTGAGGAGAGATTCTGAGCACAAAGCCAGGAGTGATCCCGGAGTGATCAGAAGAAAGCCCTTAGCATAAAGCCAGGAGTAGCCCTGGATCACCACTGAGTATGACCCCAAACACCAAAACAAAACAAACCCCAAAGCAAGAAAGGGTTCCTCTTGCATAAACAGAACAGCATGGTGACCCCACATGAACCAGAGCCATGGGAGAGCCACCCAGATAGGCTCTGGAAGTCTGAATGGTATGTTGAACCCGGACAGAGGACAAGCCCCGTTTAGGTGAGGTGCCGTAGGTACCTGACATGCCAGCTGGTGCCATGAGCATTTCTCAGCAGCGGCTGTGCTCTTCCTTCACTGTCCTCCCAAACCTGCTCCAGCGAGAGATACTACAGCAGGGCCCATTATACAGGCAGAAACCAAGACAGGCGAGTGAAGGGAGGCCACTTTCTCCTCCCAGGTACCCAAATAAGCAGGGTGGCGCAAAGAATTCACACACCCTAGGCTAGAGGGGAGGGTGCTTGCTTGCCCTGCATGTGGCCAATCCAATTTTGATTCCCAGAACCCTATATAGTCTCACCAGGTGATCCCTGGGCATAGAGCCATAAGTAAGCTCAGAGCACCAATCGGTGGAGATCCAGAATATACAAAACAAAGCAAGTCACTCATCTAGCCAGGTAGAGTCCTGCTCAGGTAACTGTCCAGAAGTCCACCCTTGAAAGCATTTTTTCCCAGTCCTAATCACCCTCCACCATACTGGCCAGGCCTGGCCTCTAACTCACCCTTTTGTCTTCCGGTTAAATGAAAGCCACCAGGGCTGAGGACACGGGGCTCATAGCTTGCTGGCTCGGGGGCTGAGCGATGGTGTTCTGCTGTGGGAGAGTAGAGAAGGCTTTGGTTAGCAGAAGAGCACAAGGGGACACGGGGCAGGAAGCAGCAGAAAAAGATGGCAGTGGCAGGGACAAAGGCTGAAGAAAACAGCAGAGCTGGACTTCTTCCCCATATCCCTACACTGTGGAACCACACTGCATGGCCTCTACTCCAGGCCTGCCCACTTCACTCCTGAGCCTCATTTGACTCAGAGGTTCAGAGAATCCCCTTATGTGGACCAGGGGAGGCATTGAGCAGTCCCTATTGCATCCCCTGCAGTGGTGGACTCAGCTATCCCCAGCCTCTGATCCCGTATCTATGCCAGAGAGAAAATAACGCCCATTATCCAGATGTTTCTGGGAAGTCATTAAAATATAGGACATAGAGCTGGAGGGCTGGGAAAAGAGTACAGGGTTAAGACATTAAACCCTGGTTCAGTTCCTGGCCTGTTTTCCCCCAGATATTATGGGGGTGCATGCAATGTAGGAGGCTACTGAGTGCCTGCAGAGTGGCCCTAAGATCACCAGTATCCCAGGGCCAGAGCAGTACTTCATCCTCTAGGCCTAGTGGACTGAGTACTGTGAGGAGGAATGCTGAATCTCCTGAGCACCACTCAAAAATCTTCACAATGCTGGCCTTTACAATTGCTCACCAGACAGCAACAGTGCTCTGGGCTCATCATATTTATCTACGGATCATTTCCCCCCATTTGTTTAATCTAGAAAGAATAAGTGGTTTGTAGGAAGTCGCAAGGAAAGAGCAATGGCCCCCAGCTTAACTGCTTGTACGGAAGAACACCCTCAGAACTTGGCTGAGATGAGAGCACGATCCATAATCTGAGAGCTCTTTCAGACTTTACCTGTGTTCAGTGCATGTATGTGCACATGCGTGTTTCATACCCCATGGAAAATCATGTCACCATGATCACATACAAGAAAACAAGAATCAGGACAGAGAATACAGTATAGCAGGTGAAGTGTGGGCCCTGCATAGGCTGACCCAAGTTTGATTCTTGGCACCCTTTGGTTACCTGAGCACCACCATGAGTAAATATTTTTTTTTGTTTTTGTTTTTGTTTTTTTTTTGGCCACATTCAGTGATGCTCAGGGGTTGCTCCTGGTTATGCATTCAGAAATTGCTCCTGGCTTGGGGGATCATATGGGATGTCAGGGGACCGAACCACAGTCTGTATTGGGTCAGCTGCATGCAAGGCAAATATCCTACTGCTGTGCCACTGCTCTGCCCCACCCCTATGAGTAAATTTTGAGTGTAAAGCCAGGAGTAAGTCTGACCACTGCTGGCTGTGACCCCAATATAAAAACTCAAAGAAACAGGAACTTGGGTCTCCTCCTGCTTCCTGTGCTAACCCCTATGGGCTATGTTCTGTCCCTTCCTGCCCTCTGCCCTGCCCTCACTGCCCAGACGTTGGTAACCACAGTTGTAGAATTCCCATCAAAAGCCAGCCATAGACCAAGCAGCCCAGGGACCCAATTGAGCTTGTGATGCAAAGTCTGGGCCTCGAACAAAGGTGAGAGCTCTAGGACTGGAGAGATAATACAGTAGGGAGGGCGATTGTCTTGCATATAACTCACCTGGGTTCAATCCCTGGCATCCATAGAGTTCCCCGAGCACTGCTACAAGTAATTCCTGAGTGCAGATCCAGGAGTAAATACTGAGTGAACATTGCTGGATGTGGCCCCCAAATACACACATAAACAAAATATAGGTTAAAACCCTATTTTATAGAATATCTGATGAGGCCTGGGACATTTGGAAGCAGCTGGCAGGAGAGTTCAGAGGCAGAAATTCCCAAGCATATTATTTTGCCATGCAGATTCTGGATTACCTCAATAACATAAGCACTTTGGGAGGACAATCCAAGGTTATCCAGAGTAAAAGTGAGACTGTGACCATCTTCAGGACACTTTGAGGTTCACCCCCCACCCAGTGATGTCATGTCCCTAGGCTCAGTTGCCCCTTGGTACCTTCTGCTCTTTGCTGTAAGCTTGCTTGAAATGTGGGGAGGGGGCTTTTTCCTCACCATGACATCATGCACTCCCATCTGTCCTTAGGGACAAAATACCCCATGAGAACTTTAGGGGACTTATCAACAGGACTCTGCAGCTTCCTGGGGGTGAGGGTTAAGCTGGCCTTGCTAGCTAATACATTTCATGATGTTGTTAACTTTCGAGATGCCTCAGGTCCCCAAACCATTCATGTATTCCAGGACATTTGTGTGGCTTCAAATTTGGGGAAAACAAGTCTTTATTTGGGGAAAACATGTCTTTATTGGACACTCCTATACAGTGTGTATGTGTGTGAAAGAGAGAGAGAGAGAGAGAGAGAGAGAGAGAGAGAGTGAGAAAGTTTCCATTTATCTGAGATAAATGCCCTGGAATGCCAAGGTTGGATTATAATTGCTGCATATGTGCTTGTTTTTCTGTTTTTCAAGAAAAATGCTTCTGTTCTCTAGAGCTGTTGCTCCATCTCACATTCCCCAACCCTAGAAGTAAGCAGAGATTCCTCTTCCTTCCTCCCATCAGACTGGGTGCTATGTTTTTTTTCTTGTAGCCATTCTGACTGTGAGTTAATGGCTCATTGTGCCTTGAGTTTGTCTTTCTCTGATGCTGACACAAATTCACAATGCCTATAGGAAAATATTTATGCATACTCTTCTTGATGCCCTTTACCTGTTATATGATTTTATTTTTTGTTTGAGAATTCTGTATTAGACAGCAGTACTGTGTCAGATTTTATCATCTGCAAATATTTTGTCAAAACCTGTAACTCATCTTTTCAGAGCAGGAGGTGTTAACATTGGCGAGATCCAATTCATCACTCTCTCCTTTTTGGGGGGGCAATGCTGGCAATACTCAGGAATTGATTACTCCTGATTCTGCATTCAGAAATTACTCCAGGTGGGTCTCTTATAAGGAACCCTATGGGGTGCCTGGGATTGAATCCAGGTCAACCATGTGCAAAGTAAGTGCTTTACCTACTGTGCTATGGTTCTGGCCCCAGATACTTCTCTTTCAGGGCTCACACTTGCTCTGCCAAGTCCAAGAACTCTTGGCTTTGCACCAGAGCATGGGCCTTTTCTCTTAGGTCCCCCTCCCACACAGTACCGTAGTTTTGACACAGTACCATAGTTTTGAGTTGGGGTGATATTACAGTGGATAGTGCTTACATTGCATGCAAATAACTCAGATTTGACCCCCAGCATTCCACTTGATTCTCTGAGCCCCACTAGGGTGATCCTTGAGCACAGAGACAGGCATAAGCTTTATGTGGAGCTGGGGATGATCCCCAAACAAACCCCAAATAGTAGGGTAGTTTTGCATGGACTCTGCTCCATTTGGAGTTCGTGTCACATGACTCAGGTGATATATTTAGGTCATTTTTGGTGGCATGTGGGACTGAGGGATCTCTAATAGCTTAGCCCAGCAGTTGAAAAAGTCTTCCCCTTGCCAGAGTTGTGGCTCTAGCTATAAGGCATCTGTCTTGCATGCGCTAACATAAGACGGACTGTGGGTCGATCCCTGGCGTCCCATATGGTCCGCCAAGCCAGGAGCGATTTCTGAGCGCATAGCCAGGAGTAACCCCCGAGCATCATTGGGTGTGGCCCCAAAACAAAACAAAAAAGAAAAGGCTCTTCCCTCCTCTCCTCTGATTCTGGGCCTGATGTTGGGGCAGAGGTGGTTCCACCTTCCAACTTTTGAGTTGCTTTTTTCCTACAGCCAACTGGTAGATACTCAGGGATCATTCCGAATTGGGAATCCTGCTGACACTGTTGCACAGTTGAGCAGAGGGGACATTTTATTTCCAGGGCAACAGCCGACAATCTTTGTTGCCAGTGATCATGCTGGAGCTTTCAAGGTGAAAATCTGATTTCTCTAATGGGGTACACAAGTAAGGAAAAGCAGTATGGGCAGTTTTTAACTTGACCTCTTTCCTAAAGGGAAAACCCAAAAACATCTCTGATGAGATCAGTATAAACACAAAAAAGGAACATAATTATTGTATATTACACAGGAGACTATACAAACATTTGGAATACACTGACTTTAAGGAGTCAACAATTTATAAATATCCAGTGTGCCACAGTCCAAAGTCCTGCATAGGTAAAGCTTTCATTAGTACAGGAGACAAGAACATAGATTTCAAGGCACGGTGTTCAACTTGAGAGTCTGATTGTAGATTCTTTAAGCATCTGCCTTTCTTTTCATTTCTTTTCTTTGTTGCTTTTTGGGCCACACCCAGTGATGCTCAGGGATTACTCCTGGCTATGTGTTCAGAAATCGCTCCTGGATTGGGGGACCAAATAGGACCCTGGGGGATTGAACCATGGTCCATCCGAGGTTAGCACGTACAAGGCAAATGCCCTACTACTTGTGCCACTGCTCTGGCCCCACTGCACCTGATTTTTTTTTTTTTGATTTTTGGGCCACACCCGGTAACGCTCAGGGGTTACTCCTGGCTATGCGCTCAGAAGTTGCTCCTGGCTTGGGGGACCATATGGGACACGGGGGATCGAACCGCGGTCCGTCCAAGGCTAGCGCAGGCAAGGCAGGCACCTTACCTTTAGCGCCACCGCCCGGCCCCTGCACCTGATTTTTAAGGCGTGAAGAGCTAAACTGTGCCCTTCCACAACCCCCAAATTCCCATGACATTTCCCAAGCCCAGTTCCTAGCCTGTGTCTGTATTTGGACATGGGACTTTGGAAAGGATATTAAAAGGTTATCAGGAAAGGTCCAGAGCCAATGTGAGCAGTGAGAAGAAGGATGGAAAAGAATGAGGGAGAGTGAGAAAATGAGAATGGCTAGAGAGAAAGCGAGCAGAGAGAGTAAGCAAAAGAGACAAGAGAAAGAAGGGGGAAAAGCGGGAAAGTGAGTGAGCAAGAGAGACAGAAATAGGAGAAAGAACAAGAAAGAGAAATAGCAAGAATGCGAGTGCAAGAAAGGGAGAGCCAGAAGCCAGAGAGACAGAGGTGAGTGCAGACAGATAGATCATGAGAGCCCTCCGGGTGAATATTATATTCAGGACCAAGGACAGAGCCCCAGGACAAATTCCTGCCACTGCCACCAACCTCCAGACCAATAAGAAGATGCATTTGTATGTTAAGCAAACGTGGAGTGACATGGCAGTATCCCCCACAGACCCGGGTCAACAGATACATCTTCTCTTCTGAGTTAGGGTGACCAAAGAAGACCCATAATGCTCTGAAAAGGTGATTGAGATGCATCTCCATGCTGTCACCCCTGGCTCAGCTTAGAGAGGCTGCAAGTTCTTCCTATACATTCACCAAAACAACTTTGACAGCAGATGGGCTACAGGAGCAGAGGGATCCAGCTGTCTTCAATTAAGTCATTAAAGGGATTTGCAAAAATAGAAAATATTTCTCTTCCCGCTGTTCTTTTTAACTGTTTTGGTTTGGGATCTAGAGATATTATTTTTTTAATAAAATATGTTGTATATGTTACCATGATGAGTTTAGTTTCTTCCTACTATTTTTAGATGAATGAACAGCCAAGTGTTTTTAAGATATCAGTTTTTAACTTAGGTCCTGGCATAGAGGGAGGCATTTCATAAGAACTCCTTGAGGGTATCACAATCCCTTTTTGCTATTGTTTTCCAGGGCAGTTGAGGTAACAGTTACAGTGCTGCTAATATTTATGCTTTTGGTATGCAAAGTTTCTGTCTCTCCATCACACAAAGGGACAAAGACCCCCTGCCATGGTCCTGCTGTTGCTTCAAATCTGCCTCTTCCTTTCCCCACCTCAGTTTCTGTGGTGAAATTCAATCTCCTATATAAGGGCCAGGATCCTGGGGGCAGCATTTAAGAAAAAGATAAGAGATCTGCAGACCAACATCATGGACATGAAAAGATACTGATCCACTGCCCTTTTTTTTTTTTTGTGGTTTTTGGGTCACACCTGGCAGTGTTCAGGGGTTACTCCTGGCTCCATGCTCAGAAATTGCTCCTGGCAGGCACGGGGGACCATATGGGACGCTGGGATTCGAACCGATGACCTCTTGCATGAAAGGCAAATGCCTTACCTCCATGCTATCTCTCCAGCCCCTGATCCACTGCCCTTTATTGGCAGCTCAGTCTTTCTTAATAACCCCTGTAATCAAAACTTAAAGGTGGGGCTAATGCAGTGGCGCAAGCAGTAGGACATTGCCTTGCACTCGATAACCTAAGACAAATCCATGGTTCGATCCCCTGGTGTCCCATATGGCCTTCCAAGCCAGGAGCAATTTCTGAGTGCAGAGCCAGGAGTAACCCCTGAGAGTCACCGGGTGTGCCCCCCCCTAAAACTTTAAAGGCATTTATTTTCTGTCATGTTGAGAATGGGATCCAGAGCATCACATGTGCAAGGCAGGCATGCTCACCTATGATCCACATCTATAAGGGTGTCTATATTGGGGCTGGAGAGATAGCACAGCGGTAGGGAGTTTGCCTTGCATGCAGTTGACCTTGGACGGACCCAGATTCAATTTCTAGCATCTCATATGGTCCCCGGAGCCTGTCAGGAGCAATTTCTGAGCACAAAGACACGAGTAACCATTGAGCACCACCAGGTGTGACCCAAAACAAACAAACAAAAATATGTCTATATTTATCACAATCACTTTCATCATCATCTTTATTTTGGTTTTGGGCACACATGGAAGTGCTCAGAGATCACTCCTGGCTGTGCTTGGTGTGTGGTGGGTGGTGCCTGTGCGATGCTAGGGATCAAACATAGCTTGGCCAAATGCCAAGCCAATACACTGTATTGAAAGGTGTTACAACCACCAGTGGAAATTCAGCATCGCTGAGCACAGGTGAAAGATGAACAAATGAAAAAGAAATGTGACAGGCTGCTGCATTCGGCAGGTTTAGCACTTTCTGAGTCCTGAAGCCCCAAGCTGGCATTCTCAGAGTTCAGACTGGAGTATTGTGTGCCAACATGCCAGCCTCAGACAAAGCCATCAGCCCTGACCACCAGGACAACCAATAGCACATGGGCTAGTTCTCCACTGGGTGAAGAGTTTGTGGCACCTACGCCAGTGCCCTTTGACTCAGCCCTACATCGAAGCACGATTAGATGACAATAAGGGCTATAGCCAAAATGTGGGTGCATCTGAGAATGCTGAGGTTGCCTGCAGGAAGCAAGGCCATTGCAGAGAGTCTTAAGCTGTAAATTCAGCCAGAGGTGGGACAAATATATTCACTTTTAAAGAAGCCCAAAATGTCCCCTTTATGATAATTTTCTCTTCTGGTCAATTTTTTTTTTGTGATTTGACAAGCACTCTAAAAGTGGGTCTGTAGGAACAAACAGGAAATGGTACACACAGGAAGCTCAGTAAGACTATTCTGGGAAACTGAGGCTGGGGATGGGATATGCTAGTTACTGGTGACTTTCCAGTTCTTGGTGGGGGGGGCGGGTCTATATCCTGTTATTAAACCAACATCTCAGTTATGTAATTTCTTTTGCATGTCTCAAGTATAATATTTACAAAGCCTATGGGGAAAACTATAGTCCCTGACCTAGATATTTTGCTTCCTAGGAACCAGTTCTAGTGGAAATAGCCGGAAATGCAAAAGTGAGTCACCAAGAAGTGTTTGTCACCGTGGTTTTCTTTTAAAATCACCACAATCATTTAGACATGATTGAAACGACTAATCCTGGGGGCCCCATTAAGTAGAATCCTGAGCAGCCATAGGGTAGAATACGATGCAAGTTTCAAACTCTGTACTTTCAAATAATTTTTAAGGACTCCAGAGAACGAAGCCATAACCTCGTGTGATAAATGCAGAGAAGGGAAATAAAACAGGCATTCAATTTTCACAACACTGAAGAGAAACAGGTACTTGCTACAGGAATAAAAGTTGTTGCATACAAAACTTTGGTTGGGGGGCTCTTAACCAATGTTTCTATTTCCCTATTTACTTTTTTATGGGGGGGCACATCCAGCATGGTCAGGGGTTACTTCTGGCTCAGCACTCAAGTATCACAGGTGGCGGTGCTTTGGAGGATTGTATGGGATTCGGAGAATTGAACCCGAATTGACTGCATGCAAGGCAAGTGTCTTACCCACTGCACTCTCTCTCAGCCCCTTCCCTATTTCCTGAAGCAAAAAATAGAAAAAACACTGCAACATATGGTTCTTTCTAGTAGTACTGTGGTACCACAAATAGGAAATATCACAGCATGTATGAGTGGCCACTCATACATAAAATAGTCCAGTACGTGGAACCTTATAGAGGAAATAATCCAGTATGTGGCATCTAAAGCAGGATAGGCCTGGTCCATGGAGTTTCACACAGGAACCCCAGTGCAAGAAGAGTGTGCTCACCACCCGGCTTCCCAGCCACAGATGATACCACTAATCTCAGGGCTGAAGCTAGTGTCCGATACATCCCAGAAGCCTGACTCTCCCAGGATCAGAAGGAGGCACAGAGACTCTTTACCACAGTCCCCCACTTCCAGCTTTCTGGCTGACCCCTTCAAAGAACATCCCCCACCTCCAGATGTTTGTGCTCTCACTGAAAATTGAACCTAGACAGCTCCAGCCCTGAGTCTAGGCACTCATGGGGGCCTTTCCCATCACCGTCCCTGCCAGAAATGCATCTAAAGTGATGAGATCTGCTCCAATCTCAAACAGGGAGAAAGAGGTTCTCAGAGGTAGGAGCCCAGACATAGGGTGCAAAGCTTAGCTAACACCCACCAAGCCAGATCTTGAACTCAGGTCATGGGCTCCTGAAACTGCAGAGCTGGGCGGGTGCCCCAGACCTTCGCATCCCATGCACGAGGTTGGCACACTTAACCAGTGTCCTCATAAAATAAAAAATAGACCCGGGCTTGGCCCTGTGGTGCCACCTGCCATACTTCCACTCAACAGTGCCCTGTGGACGGTGGCAGAGGCAGTGGGCATGGAGCTGCAGCCCTGTGGGTTTCCCTGGATGGTGTCGGTGATCACAGGGGTTGGCAGTATAGGGAGTGGGGAGCATATTCTTTAACAGAAGATGGGGCCATCTGTGAGCTTGGGGTCAGCAACCTTGGGACTAGTGTTGGCTGCCCTGAAAGCAGTCTTGAGTCAAGACTCTCTCACCAGGCCTCAGTTTCCCCACTACATAGGCAAGAACATTCAAGCTCATCTGGATTTGACCAGGTTATATTTTGTGGCACTTTCTATGGCTGTGGCAGGGACAGACTCTGCACTGCAGTGTCAGAGATCACAGAAGCCCACAGGGAGGGAGACGTAGCCAAGCTCGTCACACTCCTGATAGCATTGACAACGCTGTCAACACCCCATGCTCGGATATGAATTGGGACATATGACATTGCCTCTAGACCCTCACCCTAAACATGATCACTCTGAGATCTAATATCCCAGCACAAAGCCACAAAGATACTACCTGGCAGTCAGGGTGGGTCCTTGTTCCCTGTCCCTGAACCCCCAGGATGTCACAGGCAGCTCTGATATGGGCTGAAGTCCCTTCCAAGACAGAGATGTTGCATCTCTGCAGGAGCTTTCTGGGCTGTACAAAAAAGCCTCATGTCCCCAGAACAGCTGGGAGGGGCACAGGAGGGTTCAGTCTGGCAGCACCCCCCCCACCCCACTGAAGGTCAGGACAAGTCTTTATGAAGTGAGGGTGCCCAGGCAGCTCCTAGAGCATTCCCACTCCAGGCACCCCCTTGAGCTCTGGAAGAGAAACGGTCACAGCAGGACATGTCTCTGTCATTTTAGAAGGGCTAGCCTGTACCAAGGCATCAGACCAACTCCTTTGAACAATGCAGAGAAGAGAAGATCATCTTTCCAGGGGGACCCTTGAAAGCCCAGTTTAGGATTCAGGAGTGATTTACTCCATCAGGAGGGAAGGAGGAAGAAAGGAAGGAAAGAAGGGAGGAAAAAAAGAGAGGGAGGGAAGAAGGGAGTGAGGGGGGGAAGGAGAGAGGAGGAAGGGAAAGAAGGAAGGAGAGAAAGGAGGGAGGGAAGAGAGAAGGGTGAGACTGAATTTCTTTTAGCATTCTCATCACACTCAAACTCACTTTCACTCACTTGCCATTGACTCACCCTCATTCATTCACTCACGCATTAATTCGTCCTTCCATCTCACTCTCATCTTTTCACACTTTCACACACGCTCAGTCTCACACTCGTTCATTAACTCGCACAGGAATTCACATGCCCTCACACTCATATGGACTCAATCACACACTTCCTCAGTCACACACTCACACTAGCATGTGCTCACTCTACTCATGTGTCTGCCTACATACACTCAACTCATTCTCTCTTGCTAACCGTGCACCCACATTCAAGCACTCGCGCTGTACTCATGCACGAAATAATTTTACTCATATGTTGTTGTTGTTGGTTTTTTTTTTTTTTTTTGGTTTTTGGGCCACACCCGGCGGTGCTCAGGGGTTACTCCTGGCTATCTGCTCAGAAATAGCTCCTGGCAGGCATGGGGAACCATATGGGACACTGGGATTCGAACCAACCACCTTAGGTTCTGGATCAGCTGCTTGCAAGGCAAACGCCGCTGTGCTATCTCTCCGGGCCCTACTCATATGTTTTTGCTGTCGTGCATTCACTTATCCTCATGCAATCTTTCACACACTTACTCATTCTCCATTCATTTGAAGACTTTTTGCTTTGAGGCCACACAGTCAATGCTCTGGGCTTATATAGCTGATTTAGGGCTTATTCCTGGCAGAGTGTGGGGGACCACATATGGTTCCAGAGATGGAACCTGGGTCAGCTGTGTGCAGTGCAAGTGCCTGTCCTCTTTATCTGGCCAAACATTTGAAGAGGCTTTTTACTGTTTCAACTACTCCCAAGTCCTGAGCAGAGAGATGCTGTGGATGCTCAGGTAAAATGTCTCTTAACAGTTCTTGGATCTTGAGGCCCTGGGGTCAGACCCACATGCTAACAATACACTGGCTATGGAACGTGGGCGAGTGACTCAAGACCTCAGCTTTGGTGTAAGGCAACAGGAGATTATGGTGGTCCCTGTGTCCCTGGCTGCTGGGAAAGATGACAGATTCCCTAAGTCTTGTTTGTTTGTTTTTGGGTCACATCCGGCAGCACTCAGGAGTTACTCCTGGCTCTATGCTCAGAAATAGCTCCTGGCAGGCTCAGGGAGACCATATGGGATGCCGGGATTCGAACCACCGTCCTTCTGCATGCAAGGCCAATGACTTACCTCCATGCTAACACTTCAGTCCCAATTCCCTGAGTCTTGACCTGTCTAACTGTGTGTCCTCCTAAAGTCACAGTGGCTCAGTGCTGGGGATAAGGACAAGTACACTGTGTATGATTTTTTTTTTAGCCTGTATTATCAAATTGGCAGCCCATGATCCATATAAGTAATCCACCTAGAGAGGAAAATAAAGCCTGAATTTCCCTCTACTTTATTCTGTTCTCAGCTCCCTTCTGAATTTTCTCCTTTCTTCTTCCCACCATTCCAAAACTCTCCTTGCTCCCAGGTCCTGTGCTTGGTTGTGGGACAGGAGATGGGGGAAGGCCTCACCTTCAGCGAGTTCTCAGTGCCTGGAGAGTGAATAAAAGTGAGTTTGAATGTATTAGCATGAATGAGAACAGTAAATATGAGGGAATAAATTAATAAACACGCGTGAGAGCACGAATGTGAGAATGAACGAGAATGAGCGTGACTTGGTGTGAGTTCGCGTGAAAGTCATTAAGTGAGTGTGTGAGGATGATAAACAGAGCCCAGGCAGAGGTAAGAGAGTCTAGGGGGTGTGGGGGAGATCATGATCTGCCTGGAGAGGGTGGGGGAACCTCTTGACTCAGAGGAGTTAAATGGTCAGCTTAGGGCCACAAAGCAAGTCAGCGGCCAGTCTGCCTCCAAGTCCCACTTGAGTCCTAATAATCTGCTCTGCGGTTCTATTAAGAACCCCAGGAATCCATAATGACAGTGATCCTCTCTCAAGGCTGGTCTTGAGGGCTCAGCCCAAGGGAATCTTTTGTGGCCGCTGAGCCACAGAGCACAGATTCTCTGACATCCGTCGAGAGCAGCTGAAGGGTTGCCAGCAGCATGAAAGCAGGAGATACTGGTGTCTAAGGAGGTTGGGAGAACATCAGCTTTTACCAAGACATGAGCCCTGAGCAAACAGCAGAGTGAGCTATTTTCCCCTTCTCTATTCAATACAGAACACACTAGAACTTGAATATGTACAGAAAATTTCTTTTCTGTCTTCATTTTTTCCCTCCATGTTTTGGTTAAAGGTCACTTTGAGATCAAGATCTTTTAGCTTTTGCCCTTCCACAGTGGCACATACTGTGGAATCTCTAGGATCTCAGATTCTGAGCCTCAGAAATCCATTTAAGGGATTGGAGCCACAGAACAGCGGGGAGGGAGTTTGCACACAGCCAGCTCAGCTTTGACTATTGTATCCCACATAGATTTCTGAGGATGTCAGGAATAATACATGAGCCCAGAATCAGGAGTAACCCCTGAGGTGTGACCATAAAACAAAATAAAAATAATTTGGCAGGATCTTTGGCAAGATTTCACCACTCATTCCTGGATATAGCTACCCACCACCGCACCACATGCTCCTATGCTTAAGACCCAAACACCTCTCCTCAACCCTGAAGAATTGATTGCAGAGACGATGCAAACCCTGTTAACCATTATCATGGCAGAGGAAGGTATGGATCACAGGGCTCTGGGGAGAAGGGTGGTGATGGTCCATCATAAGGCCTCACATACGCACAACTCCCGCCTCCATGGGTTAGGAGGCCTGAGTGGGCATGGCTTGCTACTCCCATGCACCCTCTTCGCGTGGTCAGCAGGGCTGGGGTGGGTGGGGACATGGCTTGTCTCCCTCTTTCCTCTAGACAGGGTTGGGGGGCAGGGTTCAGTGGCACCAGGGGAGCCAGTGGTGAGAGTGAGGGCGCCTGGATTTTTTTTGCAGATATGGGCACAGTGTCAATGAGACAGACATACGCACCCCAATCCCAACAGCTTCAAGGAGGATTCCCTCTTGCATTCGCTCTTCCTCACAGAGTGAACCCCACTTTCTGCCTTACTTCAGGGACCACAGACATCCTGTGGTGTTGGCAAGCAGTAGACTGGCATCAAGAAACCATCCTCCCCAATCGTGCTTCTATTCTCAGTGAACTTCTGTTTAGAAATAGATTTTTTTTTTCAAAAAAAAATTGGATGATACCAGGAGCAAACAGTCACTTAAACATTGAGAGGAAATTAAAAATGATCAGACCTAAACACCAAACCCAAAGTCAAAGACAACAGAATCAAAAATCCCCAATCTACAACAAGCTGTACACAAAGGGGACCGGTTACATTAGCAGTCCAGAGGGGAGTTATGAAATGCATGTTGGGAACAGGGGTGGAGGGAGGTCAACCCTAGTGAAGGGAATGGCCCTGATTTACTGTCACTGTATACCTTAAATATAATGTGAAAGACTTGTAATTCACATTGGTCACAATAAAAATGATAAAGAAAGAAGAATAAAGCTTCTTTATAAAGAAGATAATAATAGAAAAAAAGAAATAGAGTTTTTTCTTTCCTTCTCAGCATTCAGATCTCAAACTTCCAGCCCAACCACTAGACACAATTGTGAACAATGATGTGGTAGCAGAGGAAGAAAGAAACAGAACCACCTTCCTGGTTTGTTTGAACCCCGGTTCCAAAGACCAGCAGGATGGGTAATAAAGGAAGGTGAAGGGCAGAGAGCAGGTGTCTCTTTGGGGGTGTCCTGTGCTTTGGCATATCCATTTCTCCGTCTATAAACATGGCAGTTCATCCTCCAGATGTGAGGTCCAGATTGGGCCAGCTGTGGGCCTCTGTGGGGGAGAGGAAAGCACATGGGTTTTGAGTAATGGTGGAATGTATGAGAGGAAGTGTGAAAGCCTTCATGCTCAGTGGAATTCTCTGGAGCTCAGCGATGACAGAAACCCCATCCTGGAGGGGAGAATACCCTTTTCAGGCCTGGGGTGATTGGGTACTCAAAGCTGGCCAGGGGCCTGATGGGTAACTACATAGGCATCTTTTAGAAATCTGACAGCCCCCAGGAGCTGCTCCAGAGAGCGGGGCATGGAAAAATGTAGGTACAAGAGCTGGAAGCTGGATTCTCAGATGCTGCTGCCATAGGCAAACCCCAAACTCTTAGACCTGGCGGGGACCCATCAGGGTCAAAGATGCTGTCCAAAGGGCACAGTGATGCTCTCTTTGCTCAGCCCTGTCCACATACTGGGCTCTGGCTCACGTGTCCATACACTTCATCCCCGCCTTGGAACTGCTATTCTTGTGTCCAAGAAAAGAGACTGAGGGTGGACATGGGGGCCAGTCATAGGGACTGTGTCCCTTGCTCTGAAATGTGTTGGGAGAAGCCAGTAAAGTTTCCAGAGACATTGTAGACAGGGCCACATCAGCACAAGGTCTTTTTGTTGTGTGTGTGTGTTTTTTTGGTGATTGTGGGA
Organism: Suncus etruscus; assembly: GCF_024139225.1. NCBI lineage: Eukaryota > Metazoa > Chordata > Mammalia > Eulipotyphla > Soricidae > Suncus > Suncus etruscus. Next base: position 34,367,279 of record NC_064867.1, on the reverse strand, counting down.
GGGGATACCTGGCTATGCTAAGGGGTCACTACTGCCAGAGCTTGGGGGAGTGCAAGAACCAAACTTAGGTCAGCCGCATGCAAGGTAAGTGCTCTGTCTATTGGTTCTGGCTCCAGCTTGGAGCTTTTTTGTTGTTTGTTTTGGGCCCACACCCAGGGGGTTTTCAGGGCTCACTCCTAGCTGTTCACTCAGGAATGATCCTGGCAGTACCCAAGGACCATATGGGGTTCTGGGACTGAACCAGGGTGGGCTGCATGCAAGGCAACATGTCTTCCCTGCTATGCTATTGCTCCGGCTTCAGCCATCATAGTTTTTTTCCCCTCAGAACTTTCTCTGTTGTTGCTATCATGTAGGAATGTTCTAGAAACAGTGGCTGACATTGTTGACCCACTGGAGAAGGGCCTGGGTCCCAGCTCCCACTGTCCCGACTATTGCCTCCACCGTGCCTGCCTCCTACATCTGCCCAGCAAAGGGGGTTCAGGTATACTCCACCCTCTGAACATCAGGGTGAAATGAGGCAGCAGAAGGGAGACACTTTAGGAACTGGAGCGTGTCACCCGAATACTAAGGAGTGTTATTATTTACTAAAATAGCCGCGTGGGGAGGATATGTGAGCCAGCGGCTGATGAGGCTCTGCAGGCAAAGCTCCAACTCTGCACCTTGTCACAGAGCTGGAAGCACAAAAGATCAAAGCTGATCTCTTCTGACTCAGTTTCCCCAACTCCCCTCTCCGGGCCTGGCCTGGTTAGAAAATATTGTCTGAAGTAGTCTGAAGTTCAGATTAAGAAGCCAGAGCAATAGCACAGCAGGGTAGAATACTTGCTTTGCAAGTGGCTGAGCAGAGTTTGATCCCTGACACCCTATATGGTCCTCTGGGCCCACTAGGAGTGATTCCTGAGCACCGCCAGGTGGCCCCAAAACAAAACCAAAAAGTTAAGAATGGAGGTCGGGGTGGGCCAGAGAGATAGCACAATGGTAGGGCATCTGTCTTGCATCCAAATGATCCAGGATGAACAATGGTTTGAATCCTGGCATCCCATATGGTTCCCTGTGCCTGCCAGGAGTGATTTCTGAGCACATAGCCAGGCCAGGAGTAACCCCTGAGCACTGAGGTATGAACCCAAAAACCCAAAACAAAACAAAAAAATGGAGGGGTTAAGGATGATGAATAGGGGAACAGAGGGGACCAGTGGGTTCCCAGAAAGTTGATCTTCCCATAGGGAGGAGAAAATCATCAGAGTACAGTGGCCCCCTTCTTAGAAGCCCAGACAGGGGTCATACATATTACAGGGGAGACTGAGGCCCAGAGAAACTCCGAGTTGGGATGGAGTAGGATGTTTGGGTTTCACCCAGGCCTGTTCTCAGATTTGCTAAACAGTAGTTGCCTGTGTGCAGGAGAAACAAACCATAGGAAGGAAGGGGCACGCGACTGGAAGCCAAACTTGCCCGGTAAGCATTGGCACTTCTGGGCTGGTGATGAAGAGCCAGAGCAGTTGCTGGGAAGTCCCTAAGACCTCACGAGGGGCCACTGTTAGGGTTCAGCAGCATTCTCATGGGATCATGCCAGTCCTGGTTCTGTGAAAGTGCTGTGTGTGTGGAACAGCAAGTATGGCTGGGATCATAGCAATCACCCTGCTTTATAAGAAAGGATGCTGGAGGGTAAGGGGAGAAGGCAGCTTGCCCGGGTGGCCTGGTCTCCAGGGAAGAGCACTGGATGCAGCTGTCTGGACACAGCGGTGTGCAAGGAGGCCCTGGGACCATGGGCTGATGGAATCTAGGGGAAGGAAGGGCATGTGTCAGCTGCCCATATGCGGGAGACTGTGGTGGTGACCTGGGGGCCAGCTGGCACCTTGGGGTGAGACCAAAAGTCCCACAGAATCAGGCTTCTGAGCTGGAAAAGGAGATGGATTCACCCCAATATCTGAGGAGGTGGGCCCATATCTGCACGGAGGCTACAAGGGACCTATATTTCAGAGAATGGCTAGACTGTGGCCACTGAGATGCAAAGGCAGTGACAGGATGTCATGTGTAGAGACATCTGTGGTGACTGACCCTTTGCTATGAGAAGACTTGGGGGGGGGCGGCTAAGAGTACAGGCCCATTCCCACTGCTCTTCTGCAGCTGCTCACAGGGTCCCAGCCCTGCTTCCCTAGTCTCCTGGTCAGTGGGATCTCCATGGTCTGTTTCATGACTGTCCCAGCTCAGGGCAGGGGCTGACACTCTCTTTGCCTGGCATCAGAGCCTCAGTTTCCCCTTATCTGAAACAGGTTCAATCTTCCAGTTATGTTCCAGGAGGGTCTCCTGAGAGGGGACACAAGGCAGTTTGGGGCATGGCCTGGCAAATCATACTCCATGCTTGCATGTTTCACTTTTTCTGAGACAGTTCATGCCTGCTTGATCGTTTTTTTTTTTTTTTTTTTTTTCTGTCACAGTCCATGCCTGTCCGATCCCCTTTCTATGGCAGGCTCTCCTTCATCTTCCTTGGGAACTGGAGACTTAAAATAAGGTGTAACCCAACACTCCTTTCCAGAAGGGTATGCTCTCTGCCTGCAGCTCACAGACACTGCTCCACAGAAAGTGCTCCACACACACAGGCTGCCTGTGACATCTTGGCGGCAGCCCTAAGAGAGGGGGGAGGAGAGAGTAAGTGGAATAGATGCTGCTTCACCTCTGGATGCAGCTGTACCTGCAATACGCTTCTCTTCAACTTTTTCGTTCAAGCCCATGAATGTTTCTTTTATACCGATGACTGTCACTTTCTACAGAAAGACACTTGACTTGTATAACCATAATCTTCTTGGAATAATTTTTTAAAAAGGAGAATAGTGGGGCCGGCAAAATGGTGCTAGAGGTAAGGTTTCTACCTTGCAAGCGCTAGCCAAGGAAGGACCGAGGTTCAATACCCTGACATCCCATATGGTCCCCCCAAGCCAGGGGCAATTTCTGAGTGCTTAGCCAGGAATAACCCCTGAGCATCAAATGGGTGTGGCCCAAAAAATTAAAAATAAGCAAACAAAAAAACAAAAAAGAGAATAGAAGTTCTACAACAAGCTAGACACAGAGAGGGCCACTTATACTAGCAGCCCGGTGTGGGGGGGGGGCAAAGGAGAGGGATATGGGATACGTGCTGGGAACAGGGGTAGAGGAAGGACATATTGGTGGTGGGAATGCCCTTGACTCAATGTCACTATGTACCTAAAATATTACTGTGAAAGATTTGTAATCCACTGTGGTCAGAAAGAAAAAGGAGAATAAAATTTAAGAGAATATGTGAGGCTGGGGGGGGGAGTTAAGGCTTTATGGGCATCATAGTTGGCTTCCTGAAAGACGAAGAAACTATAGATTGATCTGTCCATGACCCTATGGAAATGAAGCTGTAACAATGGTCAAAAGGTGGGCTGGAGGGACAGTGTTTAACTTACATGCTGACCCTGGCTAAATCCCCTGTACCACAGATGGTCTCTAAAGCACCATTAGGAATGTTTCTGGGGCACAGAGCCAAGAGTGGCTGCTAAGCAGAGCTGGGTGTGGTTCAAAGGCTCCCTTCCAAGAATCAAAAGTGGTCCAGATGTGGGCTGGGCAGATGTGCAAGACCAGGGGCTGGGTTTGATCCCTGGCACCCTGTGACCCTCTAGATACTACAGGGTGTAGCCCTAGTGTCCTATGGCACTGCCCAGTCAAAGCTGAATTATTTAGCCTGCTTTTCTAAGTGTCCCCAGCACTGTCCTGTCCTCCAGCTCCCCTGGGCATCACAGAAAGGCTTGTACCCAAGTGTCCTGTCCCCCTTGGCTCCGCCTGTTCGAGAGGACGCACTTAAGGCAGCAGCATAGGTTTTCCACGGGTGCAGAAGGGCTCAGGAGAAGGGACAGGGAGGGGAGGAGCAGGGAGGGGAGCCCGGGAGAAGGGAGCGACAGAAGGAGACACTGCAGCCTCCAGGAGTGAGGCCAGCTGCTCTGTCACCTCCGAGGCTATTTTTATTCTGGGCTCTCAAGGTAACTTCACACCTGTTCTCCCTGCCCTTGAAAGGCGCATTATTAGCTTCCCAACATTCTTCTGGAAACACCGGCCTGCTTGTCAGTGTTGGAATGCAGGGTTCTAGGGACAGGGGGAGAGGAGTGCTCTCCAGGAAGTGGCCCCCCTCCCTATACACTCCATGGGAACCCATGAGGATGGGGTGCAAAAATGTGCCAGCCCATGCTGTAGAGACCATTACCAGCCACTCAACGGTACTGTCATGTTCAATCCCCAGGTTCCTCCATGCTCCACCCAGCCATGTGTGCCTGGACAGCCCTGCAGCAGCCGGGCTAAAGTGGGGAGCACCATCTTTGGGTTCGAGAGCAGAGCAGATGGATGAGGCTAGAGGTTCAAAAGCGACACCAGCCTCCCTCTCCCTTTCAAGTCTTCAGTGCTGAGCAATTTGCTTTCTGCTGGGGCGGAGTCGAGCAGCGCAGCCCATAAGGGGATGCCAACCGGCAAGATACGGGGTACCCCTCTGCCTTTCATGACTGCGCACTCCACTCTGACTTCCTGAACCCCGACAGCTGGCCCCGGGCCTTTTACATCGTGCAGGCAATTAAATTTTCACAGAGACGCCGGAGCTCTGAGGATAATGAGGCAGCAGCAAGCAGCTCCTCGGCGCAGCTGTGCAGAACCCAGTGGCTGGGGAAGCCTCAGAGCTCTGGGGGGGCTCCAGGATCTCACAACGGGCAGAGCCAGGACCTGCCTTCACCCCCAGGGGTGCACTTACTGGGGGCTCCGAGCAAGAGGGGTGATCCCATGGTCTCATTGAGACTTTCTGATGATGTGTTGGAAACCACGCAAACTCCCCCAAGTCAATCTGTGTGTGAGCGCGCACACGCATTTGGTCTATGCCTCAAAAACACTCAGAGGACCTGAGCTGGAACCTGGGCTGTCCTCATGCCATGTGCAACTCCAGCTCTAAACTCCTAAGCATCCCCATGGAATTATGGTCAGTTCCTCTTCCAAAAGCTTCAAAGAACCTCTCCCGACTCTTTCCTCTCCCCAGATCCATCCAGGCTGAGCCATTGGCAACCTATATCCTCCTTACACCCAGCCCACCCTACAGATTCAACTCCATAGATCCTCTATCCATTACTTGGGACCATCTCAGTCCTGCCTACTCACACCATGTCATTGCTGGCTGGAATAAAAGCAATACCTTCTGGTATTCGGGCTTTAATCCTGCCCCATCCCGGGCTCCCACCAAGGGTTTACTGGGAGCTAGGCCTGCGTAGACTACTTAAGGGCCAGGTATGTGCTGAACCCTCTGCTTGCGGTAGGTGGGTCTGATTTTCTCTGGGCCTGTCATTCCTTCCATACATACCTCATGCCCATCCTTGCTGCAGAGTGGGTGGGCCTGGTCCCAAATCAAAAGCCTTTCCCCAACTCTGATGTTATTTATGTCCTCTGTTTCACTTCTGAGATTCATAAATGACAGACAGGTCACAGGTGGGGGATGTTTGGATGGATGGACAGGAGTGTAATGAGGGCAGAAGGGAGGGGAGGAGGGTCTTAGGGGAGTGATGGGGAGGAATGAGTGATACCTACTAGGGTAGTGACACAGCTCAGTAAAAGAACAGAGTATGAGTGGGTGGGTGAATAGAGTTGAGAGGGCAGGTAGTGGAAGCAGGGAGGAACAGCTGAGAGACTGAGTAGGAAAGGACCAATGTGTAAAACAAGCCAGGTTGGAAGACATGTCTTAGAGTGTCTACCTTTTCAAGGTCACACAGTGAACATGTGTTCTCGGACCACTTCACATAATCCCAGAGCCATTTTCTGGATGGGCATCTTTTAGAGCCACTCATATATGCTCTGCAACAGTTGAAGGAAAGTGCTTCTAAGCTAATGGTGCCAACTGATAAAATAGCCTGATATCCAGAGGGAAACTGAGGTAAGTCCTTACCCCATACAAATGCACTTTTCCAGAGCAGAGATAACAAGGGCCCCATGACAAGTCCTTCCTTGGGCTAAAATAGGTCTTATCCTTTTGTGTGTGGGCTGGGTGGCTTAAGTCACAGGGACCTAGGGGTGCATGGCAAAGCAAGCCTTGCTTTCAGATCTCCCACATGACCCCAAGGTCAGATGTTGGGGTGGCTATGCTGTGAGAGCCACACCTCTAACCTTCCAAGAAAGGTATCCTGGACATAGAGCCCAGAGGCAGCCTTAACTTAGGGATCTCTACAGAGTTCAGGGAAGGCATATGTACTGTCACTGCAGCTGATACCCACCTATAGGGCTTCTGGTCAACATCCCCTGCTGGACTGGAAGCTCATATACAACCAGGCTTTGCTCCTGCGTAGAGGATTCTGGGAACGTGTTCCCAGCAGGCCTTGGGTTCCAGCATCCAAACCTGTTCTTGCTCTCTTAGTAAGAGAGCCTGGACCCTGGGGACTTGGGATCACGGCAGAGAAAACAACAATGACAAGCAAGAAGTACCTCACTCTGCACCCTGGGGAGAGGCCTGTTCTGTGGAGGAAGCTGAGCAAGGAGGGACTTGCTAGGCTCCTGGGCATGATTGGGGACACTGGCCACTCCTTCCCTCTCCTGAGAGCAGTACCAGGGTTCCTTTTCTGGTCATCATCAGGGCTAATCTGCATGACCTGGAAGAAAACAGGCACCTAGAGGCAGACACTGACCTTGTGTACTATTCTTTAGGCCCAAGCTGATGTGGGTATTTAAGTAGGGAATAAAGGTGTAAGTTCAAACCTCAGAAGCTGCCTCCAGATACTGACAAGAAAGACAGAGAAAGAGAAGAAGAGAGAGACAAAGAGAAAGAGAAGAGAGAGGTGAGAGAGACAAAGAAAGAAAAGGAAGAGACAGAGAGAATGACATAGGAAGGAAACTGATGGACAATTTGGGATGATTTTAAGACTTACTGGGCCATAGGAAGAAGTTGCAAACTCCAGCCTCATTCATCCTCTGGTCTCCATTTCCTTCATCACCAATACTGGCTGTTGAGTCTGTGAACCCCATTCTCCTTATGGGGAGCCATTTGTCACTTTCCTACTGCCCTTATAGCAGGCAATCTGGGCAACACCACTGGCCAGAGGCAGCCTTGGACTTGGCATCAGAAACCAGTGAATAGTCCAGAGGCTCTCTCTATCTTGAGACCAGAACCCAGGCTATTTCTGCTGCAGAGTCTGGAACCATTTCCTGGCCAAGCCACCCCCAGCCAGCAAAGGCCCCCTTATTTTTGACCACTTTCCTATCCCTGCAAGCCAGAATTGATGCTTGGGGTTTGCAGCAAACATACAGGTTAGGGGGAACGTTTACCAGGAGACATTACTAATAAAAACCTGAAGCACACAGATGAAAAAACACTGTTTAACTTCTACCAGAAAGAATTTTCTTCATTCTAGGAGAAAGAAAAAAATAGCCCAGATCCACACCAACCATGGGGAATGGTGCCACTCACAGCCTTTGCCTGTCCCAAGTTTCTACTGCTGTCATAAGTCTAAACCACACTTCCAGTAACTTCAGATGACACAGTCACCTCATCTCTCCAACCGCACACATTTCAAGTCAGAAAAGCATCATGCTTCTCTAACCATCACCTCAGGTTATGGTTCTCTTAGCACCACTGGCCTTAAGTTTTGTTTTGTTTTGTTTTTGGTCATACCCAAGGGTGCTCAGGGGTGATCCCTGATGGTGCTTGAGGAACCATCTGCCATGCCTAGGATTTGAATCACATACAAAGGCAAGGACTTTACTCCCTGTATTTTATTTCAGGCCCCAGGTTCTTTATTTTTAAGGGCTAATGTGATTAGTGGGGTAAACTTGGAAAACCAAGTCCCATTCACCCCACCCCCTTAACCTTGTTCACATGTGTCCATGGAAGGGACTATAGTCTCAGGCTGTGGGGTCCAGAGTATGGATTTAAAACTCTGTCCTGACAATGGTAAACTGCCTTCTGTTCCCCTAAGATTATTGTCTATTTAATATGTAGAGTCCATTCACTCAGTCCCAGAGAATCCAAATTCTCACCCTGTTTGTACATCCACCCCAAGTTCAAAATCTTCCCTGAATTTCTAAAGTTCCAAATGTTACAAGTAAAATGATATAAATCAAGATGGGTGGGGTGTTACAAAGTCAAGACACACTTGTGCTAAAGGAACATATCAAGAAATGCAATCGCCATGTTTGCATTTGGCCAGCTCCACAGACTGTTCTCAAAAGAGACATAAATCAAGTCATGAAAAATTATGGGTGTGTCAGACATGCAGTTGAAAGCTGGCACTCTTAGGAGGAGAGGGCAGGCCAAGACCCCACCCTACTAAAGCTATGCCTGCTGCACCCATCACCCACAACAAATGCTGTTTCGCCTGTAGTCCTGCTTCACAACTCTTTTACCACTCTCTGCAGAAATGCCAATCTGACCCAAACTTTAGGCCTTCTGGTATTTGGGCTGACATCACTAGGATTTTTTTGAGTGCATATGGGCACCCTCCTGCTGCCTTCTTGTACTTCTGGAAACCCTGGCAGTCAAAAATATGCCCCCCCCCCAAAGCCAAAGTATCAGCAATAGTGCTCGGAATTCCTGGACCATACAGCCGCATTTGCAGCTGTGTGACCACTTTAATTTTTAAAATACTGTTATTCCCATAGGAAGATACAAATTTAGATGCCAGCGTGTATCTGAAGTCACCTAATTCTCAGAAATAAAAGAAATAACAGAATGATCATCTAGCAACAAGAGCTACTAAACCTTCTGACAATGACTGAATGACCTCATTGAGAGATACAATAATTTTCACAAATTTTCTTATTGCTGTACTTTTTTAATTTTTTTCTTTCTTTCCTTTTCTTAAAAATAAATTTGCTTTCATTTACCTGGAAACAAATGTATTATGATCAACTATGTCAATTGTGATACAAGGCATTTCAATAAAGTAATTTATATTTTAAAAAAGAAACATCGGCTCCATCAAAACTAGGAGAATGAGATAGACAGAAATTCAATTACACATATTCCAGTTCCAAACAGGACAATGTGGGAAAGGGAATAGGTCTTTGTCCCATCTGACATATAGTTTGGAAGATTCTAGTAGGTTTCGTGGGAAGTGTGGGTGTCTTGGGATTTGGCCTTCTGAGCTGGCCATGCCTTTGAGTGTTTGTGTCTTGTTCATGAAAGAAAGAGTGTGTTGATAGCAAAGTAGTTTCATCAGCTAAAGTCCTTTCAGGAAAAAAATTATTTGGGGGGTGGGGTCTGAGAGCCATCTCTTATTTTAAGTTCTGTTTCAGCCCTAGTGAGTGGTGTTTCTACTGCTAGAACATTCTCATAAACCCAGTGGGTCTCCTGTGTGTGTCACAAGGAGAGAGTCTATCAGACAAGAGGCTTTTGCACAGATCTTTCCTTTATAATTTGGTCTTCATTATTGACCTTTGCTGAGAGGACTGAGGAAAGATGCCTTAAGTTTCTGAGCTCCTCTCTGGTTTGACTGAAGGTATGTGTGACTCATACCTTCATATCTTCAAAGACTCTTTTGTGTGACTGAATTCTTTGAACTTTTGATCTTTTTGAAGGTTTGATCAGAATGGCAGTGCTGGATGGCTTGCATACTCAAGCCTTTTCTCAAGCACATTGTTCCTGACAGCGAACCTCTTCATTTTAGCATCTTTACAGTGAACTCAGCACAGAAATTTCCAATCATCAAGCTCCTCTTTCTTCTGTAGAAGAATTATTCTCTCAACATTTTCTTTCCCCATGTTTTTCTCTAAGAAGATGCGCACAGACAAGCCCTCAATACTTAGCTTGGAATCCTTAGTGAAATGACCACAGTTTCCCTCTGCATAAAATGGACAGACCCAATCCTGCACAGAGTCCCCCTTTCAAAAGAATCTCTTGTACCCATTTCTAGCAAACTGGCTTCATTTCTCCCAGAGATCACACTGGCTGTGTTCCTAAAGCCATTAAATACCTCATGTCTAACTGTTATGATGCTTCTCGCTTTCTCAAGAGGCATCAACCACCAATTATTACACAACTGAACAACTGATTACTAACATCCTACTTGAGATAACCCATGATCTTACTGATGCTTCTCATTTTTCTCCTAGCTTTTGCCAATGCCTGATTCCAACACCAAACCTGCCATATATAATGTCTCTGTGAAAACCTCTACCCATTATAGAATCCCAAATTTACACATTTTTTCCTGTTAATGTTAAAAGTGATGTTTTCCAACAGCATAACACCATCACCTCAGGGGCCTGGGGATCAGAACCCAATACTGTTCATCTTCCATGGACTCAAAGCAAGGATTTGATTATTCCTCTCTGGGTGGTAAGAGGAAGAACAGTTTCTTTGCCTTTCCTAGCTTTTTGTATTTCTTGGTACATGCCCCACTCATCAGAGACAGTGAACTGTATCCTTGACTCTTTCCCTGGTTTTAGGCCATACCTGGTGATGCTCAGGATTCAATCCTGGCAGACCATATAAGATGCTGGAGATTGAAGCTGCATACAAGTGACTTCCTTGCTGTACTATATCTTTAGTTCCAAGAGACCTTAACTGTTGAGGCCTCAGATACTGAGATGGGAACCCTGGAGTCTTCCCAACACACAAACAGTACATCTCAGGTCTGGGTCTATCAATGTGTGATGACATCTTTGCAGGCCTCGTCTGCAGGTCATCTTCCTAAGTCTTAGAGCAGTGGTCCTCAAACTATTTAAACAGGGGCCAATTCATTGTCCCTCAGACTATTGGAGAGCCAGACTATAATAAAAAAAACTATGAACAAATTCCTATGCATACTGCATATATCTTATTGTGAAGTGGAGAAACAAAACGAGAACAAATACAATATGTGGCCCGCAGGCGTAGTTTGAGGACCACTGCTTTAGAGCCTTGCTTATGAGATATAAAGGTTCCCCAGTCACCTCCCCTTGGTCCTTAATTCCTAAAGAGAGGGCTTGTATGAAATGCAGCGTCAGGCCAGGCTAAAGACCTCTGGAATTGAACAACTATGTTAAACAAAGTCGAGAGGAAACAGAGAAGCCAGCATGTCTGAGACCCATCTGGGCTAGATGGTCTGAGCATGGCTGAGACTCCTGCTCACCATTCACCCATTCCACTCTACAACCAAGGGGGCTGCAGATACCATCCCCAAAGGGGACCAGGAACCCAGAATGCGGCAGCTTCCTGATAAGCTGACATTTGAGCTTGGGGTCCCTTGAGCACTGGGTGAGTTGGGGGGCTGCAGACAGCATGGGAACTGTGGAGTGAGAAGAGTGGACTCAGGTGTTTCCTACACACCCACAATCATCCAGGGGTCCCCGATTTGCAGGGCTATTAGGCCAATATAGCATGCAGCGTGAACCCAAGAGGCTGGCCAGACTGACCTCATTGCTCTGAAACAGGGAAGTAGTTGGCAGCATGCCAGTGAAACCTGCCCCATCATGGCCACACTAGATGCTGCACAATTGTCCAGTTTCTGGATGTACAGTTTAGGTGGGATTCCCCCACCACTCCCCCACCGGTATTGTTAGGGATGAATCAACCCAAATCAACCAGGCCAATGTCTGAGGTTGATGGCAAGCACTTGTTTGATCAGGCGCTCAGCCCCTCAACATCCGCCATCTTGGCTCTGAAGGCCCTTCCAGCCTCTTGCACCCCCCACATTCCCAAGGTTGCTGCTGAAAGGTGTCAAAAGGTTGGTGGAAAAGAACCTTCTGGTCAGTGAGCTGTCCACTTTACTCTTTCCATCTCTTTCAGGCCCCTAGTGATAGGAACAGTCCTTCTGCATTTCTTCTTCCCAGGACTAATCTCAAACCCCATGGAACCCCATGGGAGGGTGGGTTAGTGACAGGGCTGTTCTGCTGTGGTCACTCCAAATGAGGAGGAGGTTTCCAAGGCTGTCTTGGGTGTGGAGTGGGAGGTCAGTGCCACCCCCTGGGTATGTCCAGCTTCCCAAAGATGGGTGCAACCTAGACATAGGTCCCTGGCCTGGGGCTGAGGCTTCAGTAGGAATGAGATGGAGAATGGCAAAAAGGACAAGGAAGTCTTGTCACTTGGGCTTGTGAGGACCAGCACTGATCGCTGGAACTCACTGTAAGAAGGGCAGATGGGAATGTGGGGGTGGAGGCATTGATGAAAGTCTGTGGGCTAAGTCATTCTTGCAGCGGGGGGCATCCTAGACTGGATAAGCCTGTCCCTAAGGGGAGAGAAGTGGGTCTTTCTGCCCACCAGGCCCTGTGTAGCTGTCTCTGGCATCCTGCCTAATCCTTTAAACCCTCCGGGAAAAGAGGGAGGAATAAGTAATCCTCTATAACTGGCCTTCACTCTCCCACTGGTCCTGGTACTTGCTTTTTGAAGTGACCTTGCAGTTGCTACGGTTTGGAGTATTTCCCCGCCCCTGCAGTCATGTGATCATCTGTGCCAATGGCGGGGCACCAGCCCAGAGTGGGCAATGCAGCATGCCCTGCCCCTTCCTTCTTTGGCTTTGCCTGGAGAGCAACTGGGCTGTCCCAGCACCAGCAGCCAGAGAAAGCGCTCATTCCTATACAGATTCCTTGAGTGATACAGGGACTCAGAAGAGAACCTGTCACATAGGCACAAGTGTGAAGAATGAGAAAAGGACCCCCAGAAACTTGCATACATCTCTGTCCTACCTGAACAGATCTGTCACTGCTCTGGTGGCTGATGTTGGGAGAGCAAATTGCATATGTAGTTCATAGAGGAAAAAGAGCAAATAGAAACAACCTCTGGCACAAGGGGGGCTTGAGTAAGGCAGGGGTATGCAGAAGGCGCACACCTCAGGGTCTCTACAAAGTGACCAAGAGCCCCCTAATTTTCCCTGCCTTTTTGCCCCCTAGAGGAATGGAGGTCACCGAAAAACCCAACCATGCCTTCCTACTCCTCTATAGCAAAGGCCCCAAGCTCTTTCCTGTGAGGGCCAAAGGGGTGTGCCTAGCCATCAGGAGTGGAAATAGGTCAGAGCAGAAGGGCTTTCGCTTTGTCAGTGTCTGACGTCAAGGACCTGGGACGGGAGAAACCGAGGCTCAAAGAGGCGACCTCTGGGTCACTCTGTCACTTGGTGGCAGATCTAAAATTGGAAGCTGGATTTCTTGCCTCCAGCCCTGTGCTCTTTTGATTCTGATTAACTTGGAGTGGATCCTCACTGCAAAGAGATTTCAGGTGCCTGCCGTGGGTTTGGTGGATCTATGGTTTCTTCCCTCGGGGTACATTCTAGGGGAAAAAAATCACTATTACCAGCCCCCCAGAGCACCTCCACTGGGGGTTTCCTGGGAGCCTGGGATGAATGCCGTGTTAAAAACTATGTCTGTGATTTCTTTCTCTTCCTTTTGAAAAAAAAAAATAAAAGAAACCGAATATATTTCTGTATGGGATCTTGACTCCAGTTTTGGACAGGGTTAATTAAAAGGAAAAAATACATATTAAAAGACCAATTTGATTACAGCTACACATTAGGAATGCAATGAATAATTGATTGAATGTCTATGTTAATTGCTTCCTGAATCAGTGATTTTGCTACTGAATATGAAGAGCTGTTGCTATTTTGAAATTTGTTTCAATTTCCCTGTACCAGGATGGTAGGCTGGATTACAGGAGGAATTCCCCTGTCCCTGTTTCCTGTCAGGAGGGGTGTCTCTCCAACTTAGCTGCTCTTTTCATCTCCCCATGCCCACCTACAACATGCTTCTGAGACCAACTAGTCTCAAATCATGGCCGTTCTCAAAGTTGGGGGTGTTGGTGGAAATGTTCGTTCTCTTGCCTCCATTCTCCAGGGCCAAGGTTCAGGTTTGGCAATCTGTATTTGGGGCTGCCTCAGCAAACAAGGGGCTATTTCTGGGAACTGTGTGGTGCTGGGACTGATCCCCCAAATCTGCATTTTTGTTTGTTTTATTTTGGGACCACACTGGAGATACTCAGGAGTTACTCCTAGCTCTGCACTCAGGAATTACTCCTGGTAGTGCTTGGGGGACAATAAGAAACACTGAGGATCAAATCTGGGTCAGTCATGTGTAAGACCTGGCCTGCTTGCTGAACTACTATTCAGCCCCAAAGTCTGAATTTGTTACCCAGCATCTCAGAGACTAGGAGACTGGGTTGGGTCTTTACATCTAAGCAGGTCCCACAGTCAGAGGGTTTCAACTACCCTCTGGGCCTCCACCCTCCACAGACAGCTGAGATGTGCCAAAGTCTCTGAAAATCTCTTTTCTGTACTGAATCCCTCACTTACTCTAACTCACTTTCTCTCCATGAGCCACCAGCTCTCTGGCAATGGTTCTGGTTGACTCTCCTTGTCCAACATAGAAGCCACTTCCATGTTGGGGACATGTCCCCAATCTCCAGCCAGGAGCATTTTAAATCCTGCCATTTTAAATCTCTTCTTCCAATGGGTTCCCTTTGTTCCACCCTGAGTCTCTGAGACTTTAATTATAGGAACTCACCGAAGTTCTCTTCCCAGCCATTTTCTATATGTTTCTTTTCACTCCCTCCTGTTCTTTTTTCCACTCTGACACTAGCATCTTGCCTTAAACCTGGATGTTGGTTTCCCTTAGGGGAGTGTGGGATTACAGGATTTGTCTGTCTCTATGTCAATCAACTCCTACACTGTTTCTCATTGGATATGATTCTGAGTGCAGCTCCTCTGATTGGTAGTAAAACCGGATGTCCCACCCTCTAGGTGGGACGTTTTTTCATAAATAAAAGGTGAGGGCGGAAGAGGAGGGCCGTCTTTCATTCTCGGAAGTTTGGAGGGTGGTCTGTGGATTGGAGTTAGGGTGTCATGGGGAATTTTAAAAGTCTTTTCTTTAAGTGTGTGTTTGATTATTTTGCAGAGTGCCTTCTAGTGAAGACCCATCTGGCTAATGTTTGGGGGTCAGAACATAATGGCATCCATAACATGGACTCCTTTGGATCTTGCTGAGCTGATTTCAGGCCTTTATGGATGGGTTCCACCATTTTGGATTTGTGTGTTGGTTTCTTGTTGGTTTGCAGACAGGAGCATGGTAAATTATGGATACTGTAAAGTGTTTGATGGGAGTGTGTATGTTGGTTTTCTTTGTTAGGTTAAATTTTAAGAATCCTGAGATATCCTCAGGGTTAAATCCTAGTTTTCTTTCACTTCAAAGGATCACTCAGCATGGGGGAATTTGTCAGTGTAAAATTAAGGATATTGATGACTGGGTTAAAGCAGGAAATTATCCAATCAATTCAAATAAATGAAGGAAAATATTGATAAAATTCAATGAAACATCATTCATAAAAATTGAGTAAATTAGAAAAATTAGTAAATTAGAAAGTTTTTTGTTGTTGTTTGGGGACCACACTAGGCTTACTCCTGGCTTTTCACTAAAGGGTCACTCCTAGTGGTGCTCAGAGTACCAAATAGGATGTTGTGCATTGAATCTAGGTTGAAAAAAAAGAAAATGAGGGCAGAAAACTTAAACTTAGCACTGAAAATGTAGGAGTTTCTTTTACAATACTCTTGATTTATCTCAGAAAATGTCTGAGGTGGTCTCAGTTTTTTTTTTTTTCTGAAAGCCAGAAAAGATTGAATAAACAGGATTTTACCATTACAACACATTGTCAAAATAGAAATAATGAAACTGGTCCTACACCACCACCTACTGGTAATGGGCCAGAAACCCCCTTAGTTCCAAAAGCTAGCAGGGGTCAGGCAGGACCTATGGAAAATATGGAGAGCCATCTGCATATTTTGCCTGGAAATGCTGATTGTATGCAATAAACGAATGTAGCCCTATCATCTGGGGAAGAGGGAAAATCTGTTAACTTATCAGCCACACTCCTTTCACCACAAATTTATAGGGAGTGGGGTACAGATCCATTGCCTGCCTCACAGACTTCCAGGGGAAGTGGGGCAAACTCACTATGTTCCCCGCAAATGGCTTGTCATAAGAGAGATTGGTAGAAATACAGATTTGGAAGTAAATTTTCCTCACCAGGAAAACACTTCACCTAAGTGACTAGTTCTTAGAGAGGTTGGGATTAATACAGATTCTGAAACGTACCATCAGAAAAATATACGACCTCAGGGGTCAGTTATGCAAGGAATTAGTAATGAGATAGACTCAGGAATAAATTTTCCCAAGCAAGAGGGTGAAATGACCTTAACCTATGAAGGTTTAAGTATACACAATCTCAGTCAGTTTAAGAAAGCATGCACTCAATATGGTCCACTTGCTCCTTATTGTATTAAACACCTGGATATCTTTTTTTTTTTTTTTTTGGCTTTTGGGCCACACCCAGTAACGCTCAGGGGTTACTCCTGGCTATGCGCTCAGAAGTTGCTCCTGGCTTGGGGGACCATATGGGACACCGGGGGATCGAACCGCGGTCCATCCAAGGCTAGCGCAGGCAAGGCAGGCACCTTACCTTTAGCGCCACCGCCCGGCCCCAACACCTGGATATCTTGAGTAATGATGCAAATTGGACCAATAGAGATTACAAATGTGTGGGAAAGATCTGTATCAATCCGTCTCAATATTTACAATGGAAAATGTATTTTCATAAGCTGGCTAGGGACAGACTTAAAAAACTAGATCACTCTGGAAAGATGGTTGCAGGAATCCAATTGAATTACGATGTACTTGTAGGAGAAGGGAAATTTAGAGATGTGAATAAGTAGGCTAGATTACCACATGTTGTTTTAATAATGTTTAGAGATCTCACTTTAGAGGCTTGGAAAAAGGTTGACTCTGAAGCTGAGTATATTGGTAGTTATGCCACGATTGTTCAGGGAGCTACAGAGCCATATATATACAGATTTTTCTAGGCAGCTTGCAAAATGCAGATAAGAGGCAGGTGGAAGATATAGATGCTAGACAACGTCTAATAAAAACTTTATCAACTGATAATGCTAATGGTCAGTCAATATTATACCCTATAAGAAAAAAAGGGGGATGTAATGGGGTACCTACATGCTTACAGTAATGTCAGTTATTATAATAACCCCACACCATATTCCCCAGTCCCCCCACTGATTTTAATAATTATCTTCCTGGACATTTTGCCACCGTGTTTTAACTCACCCCCTCCACACGCAGCTGCACCTTTAATACCATATACTATACAGGTGCAGAACCTGGGATATTAGGTCAGTGGCTTGAATACATCTCATGCCACAGTACCCTTAACAGCCTATGCTATTCAAATGCAGACTCCAGAGAATCAAATTACTGGCCTTCGCACAATCAGAGCACCTGAACTATGTCTAAGGTGTGGTAAGGGAGCTCACTGGGCTCGAGACTGTAGATCAGCTCCCCATTGCCAAGATGGCAAATGGGAAAGGGTTTGAACCTAACTCATATGGGCAGGCAAAAAAGTGTGGCAAAATGGGACATTTTAAAAACCAATGCACAACAAGTCTCTTTTTGCAACAGTTTAGGGATATGCCCAGAGACCAGAACTAACTCAACCTGGCTTGGGAAACTGGGTACGGGGACAGCCTCTGATCTCTCAAACTAAGGGGACTTTATCATCAATAATTCAGCGTCCCAGTCCAAACCAAGGGAACTCTGAAGCTTAAACACATTAAAACCTGTCACTGTGGGAAGCTGCAGTTTAGACATTCCATGTCCAGAAGAATTGACCATCTGCCCATCTCAATGCCCTTATAAGATTAGGTCTGGCATAACAGGGCCTCTTCCCCAAGGAACAATGGGTATTATTGTAGGAAGAAGCAGTTTAATGCTTAAAGGAATAGTAATTCACCTGGGGATTATAGATTCTGACCATGTAGGGGAAATAACAGTTATTGTCTCAGTACCCACAATCTGGACATTTAGGAAAGGTAAAAACATAGTTCATATATTAATTATTGCTTTCTTATGTTATGCCTGGGAAATCAGAGCACATCAGGGAAGAAGGCTTTAGAAATACTAACCCTGAGACTTCTGCTAATGCATTTATAGCCTTTATGGCAAAATTAAAAGAGAAAAATCCAATGTTAATTCTTGAAATTCAGGGCAAAAAAATTGTCCGGAATGTTTGATAGTGGAGTAGAAGTATCTGTAATTTCTTTGAGAGACTGAGCTCCATATTGGGACGTACAAGAAATCCAATAGAATTTAGAAGGGATAGGAGGCATCTTGCCTAAAATTTTGTTCACCAGAGAGCTATATAACTCAAGTACATAGGACCAGAAACTCAATAAGCAGTAATTTTGCCATTTGTAGCTTCAGTTTTATTGAACATATGGGGCATGATTTGCATAAGCAATGGGGAGCAGAATATCACATCCCTCTCCAAAACTCCCAACATGTTAATTCAGAAGTTTCTCCTTTTTACTTGGGGCCACTGGATTAAAGCACCCAGAATCCATTTCTATTGAATGGAAATCAGAAATTCCAATCTGTATTCCCCAATGGCTCATTCATAGCACAAAATTAGAGATGCTTAGAAATTTAGTTGATGAATTGAAACCTCATTTTCTAGTTGGAATTCTCCAATATTTATTATCAAAAAGCCATCAGGTAGCTGGAAATTTTTAACTGATTTAAGGTCTGTTAACTCTCAAATTGTTTTGATAAGCAAAATGCAGAATGATTTACCTTCCCCAACAGCCATTCCAAGAGATTGGCCTCTGATAGTAATTGATTTAAAAGATTGTTTTTTTTTTTTTTTTTTTTTTTTGGTTTTTGGGCCACACCCGTTTGATGCTCAGGGGTTACTCCTGGCTATGTGCTCAGAAATCGCCCCTGGCTTGGGGGGACCATATGGGACGCCGGGGGATCGAACCGCGGTCCTTCCTTGGCTAGCGCTTGCAAGGCAGACACCTTACCTCCAGCGCCACCTACCCGGCCCCTAAAAGATTGTTTTTATAGTATTTCTGTACACCCAAAAGATAGAAAAAGATTTGCCTTTTTAGTTCTTTCTCTTAATAACATGGTCCCTATGCAGCGATTTCAATAGATGGTTTTGCCTCAGGGCATGGAAAATTCACCCACCATGTGTCAATATTTTGTTGATGCAGTTTTACGGCCATCTCGCAAAAGATTTCCCCAGGTATATTTAATCCATTACATGGATGACATTATAATCTCGGCTGAGATTCACAAAGATGTATAGGAATTTGTTATTAGCTGCTTGCAGAGTTCTGGGCTAACTATAGCTACAGAAAAAAGTCCAGACTCTGCCTTCCTTCCAATACTTGGGATTTGTACTGGAGTGTACTTCAGTGCACCCAAAAACATTTCTATTTATCAGAAGAATCTAAGGACCCTTAATGACTTTCAAAAACTTTTAGGTATAAATTTTATATATAAATTGGGTTCATCCATCTCTGGAGATCTCAGAACTTAGTAACTTGTTTGGTATTTTGAAAGGTGATCAGAATTTTAATAGTACCAGGTGTTTAACTCAAATGGCAGAACAGGAATTCAAAATTTTTATGGATCGGGTTAAGGAGTCCTATCTTACCTGGAGAGAAAGTATGTTTTTTAATTTTTGCTACCCCTCTTCCTCCTATGGGTGCTATTGCTCAAATGTCATGGCCTCTAGAATGGGTTTATTTGCATAACAGTCTCACACATGTGTGCCTTAGTTGGAGTTGACAGCTGATCTTATAATCAAGGCTAGACTCAGAACATTTTCCATGTTAGGGTATGATCCAGATATAATAGTGTTGCCTATTCCTAAAAATAAATAGACTGCATAATACCTGTCAGTGAGCCCCTTCAACGGGCCTTATCTGATTTTTCAGGGGGAAATTTCTTCCCACTATCCTGCTAGAAAAGTCTAGGACTTCTTTAAAAGGACTAACTTTGTGATATCATTAATTATTCTCTCCTCTCCTATACCTGATGCGCCCGTGTTTTACATCAATGGGTCAGCATCGGGAAAAGGAGGTATAACTGGTCCTTCACTGACCACAGTAGTTCATACTAATTTTAAGTCTGCTCAGCAAGTAAAGCTGGCTACTTTAAATCACTTATTATCGTGTGTTTCAGAGCCATGTGACCTATAAAGTGATTCAGCTTATGTGGTAGGTTTATTCCGAGGCACAGTAACAGCTTCTTTAAATGCTCAAAATAAGACTGTTCAAGAGTTGCTCCAGCAATTACAAGCACTTTTACAAAAACGTTCTGAGCCTATATTTAATACTCACTTTAGAAACCATTATGGCCTTCCAGGGCCAATGACTAGAGGGAATGAAACTGCTGATCGCCTGGCTATGTCATTATTTATGTCTCCTAAAAAGAACATGCTGTATTACATACAAATGCTCATTGGCTGTATGTCAATTATCGTATTCCATGGAGGTAGGCCAGAAAAATAGTTGAAACATGTACCTTTTGTGCACTGTTGAATAAAAGAACACATATTACTGGGGCCAACCTCCAAGGGTTACAGGCTAATGAATTGTGGCAAATGGATATCCCACATGTTGACTTTTCCCCCTAAAAAACCCTATCTTCATGTGGTGGTGGATACCTACTCCCATTTTATATGGGGAGTTCCAATGACTTTCAAAGTTTGTACCTTCTTGCCTCAATGCTTTTCTGTTATGGGGGTTCTCCAAATCATTAAGACAGACAATGGCCCCACCTATGTATGCAAACATTTTCAATCATTCTGCAAGGAATGGCAAATCAAACACCTCACAGTTTCACAGTTTTACTATATAATCTGACCAGACAAGTCATAGTAGAAAGAGCTCACAGGACTATCAAAACTCAACTATTAAAATATAGAAAAAGTGGCATGCCACCCACTGACATTCTGTCTTTAACAGTATTTTCACTAAACGTCTTTTTTCTAATCAATAAAGTCCATTTTAATTAAATTTAAATTAAAATAATTTAATAATAGTATCTTAACCTATGCAAACAAATCAGACTTATTTAATACAAAATAATACAATTCCTGTTATTATTTACACAAATAAGTTTTCAATTCTTTTTTTTTTTTTTTTTTTGGTTTTTGGGCCACACCCGGCAGTGCTCAGGGGTGACTCCTGGCTGTCTGCTCAGAAATAGCTCCTGGCAGGCACGGGGGGGCCATATGGGATACCGGGATTCGAACCAACCACCTTTGGTCCTGGATCGGCTGCTTGCAAGGCAAACGCCACTGTGCTATCTCTCCAGGCCCCAAGTTTTCAATTCTTGTATCTAAGTGTATTGCATGAAATTTATACTGTACTTGGGTCTTATTGTGGTAGTATGTTTTAAAATTTATTTAAAGAAAATGCATTACATAGTTGACATAACTGATCATAATATTTTTTCACTAAACATCTTAAATTTACCTCAAGGAGAAACATATACTGCTGCAGAAAGACACTTTAAAGAGGATGCTCAGATACAAAAAAAATAGTTGATACACCTATATGGGTAAGAATGGACAATGAGGGCCTGAGTGGTAGTGCAGTGGTAGGGTGCTTGCCTTGCACACTACTGACCCAGGATGAACCCCGGTTCAATCCCCGACCCCTGGTATCCCATATGGTCCCCCAAGCCAGGAGCAATTTCTGAGAGCATAGCCAAGAGCAAGGAGTTACCACTGAGCATCACCGGCTGTGGCTCTAAAAACCAAAAAACCAACAAACCAACAAACAAACCAAAAAAAAAAAAAACAACTCCACAAAGGATAATGAATAGATTTCTGGTATTCTCATTCGAGGAAAAGAGAGGGTATGCTTATGTTCCAACAGATGACAACTCAGGCAAGAAACTGTGGGTCCCACTTCACCTTGTCAGAAGCAAGATTCCCACAAATAAAAACTTTAGACACAAATGCAAGATAAGACAGTAAATCATCCCTTAGAACTGACACAGATCACTTGAATAAATGAGAACAGAAAACAAGTTGCAACTTCAATAGGTAACAGGAACAATAAATTAACACTACCCAATGAGATAGAGATTGTCAAGCATGAAAATAACCATTTCCAGGATCTCGATTCTATAGATGAAGAAAGTGGTCCTGCTCTCACTGGACTTTATAATTTAGGAAACACTTGTTATTTGAACTCAGAATTACAATGCATGTATAATATCCCCAGCTTGACTGATTACTTTTACCAAAACCATTATAAGTAGGACATTAGCAGGTCAAATTTGTTGGGACATAAAGGCAAAGTGGCAGAAGAATTTTCTAAGCTTATAGAAGCCTTGTGGGAAGGACAACAGAGGTATGTCAGCCCAAAAGACTTTACTATGACCATTGGAAAAATAAATAATCAATTTTCAGGAGATAGTCAACAAGACTCACTTGAACTACTTCTATTAATGGATGTTCTCCAGCAGGATTTGGGTAAAAGTAGTGGACAGGATGGCCATTTGGAGAAAAATAGTGACATTATCCTTGAATAAAGGAAAGTGAAACAAGCTTGGAAGTTTAATGAGCCTATTATTACTACACTTTTTCAAGGCCAACTAAGATCCACAATACAATGTCTCATGTGCCACCATGAATTTCAGACAGTAGAGACTTTTAATCATTTATCATTGCCTTTGACAATTACAGACAAAAGCAAAAACAGGTTACAAGACTGCCTTGAAATGTTTTTTTTTTTTTTGAAAAAGAGGAACTTAAAGATAATAATAGAGTTTACTGCAGCTATTGTAAAAAAAAAAACAACAGGATGCTCTAAAAAAGACAGAAATTTTGAAATTACCTTCTGTGCTAATAATACACTTGAAACGTTTTTTAATATGAAAACAAAAAGGTGAAAAAATTACAGATTTACACGGACTTTCCTTTAGAAGAACTTGACATATCACAGTATGTTGGAAATGCTAAGAACAGCCCTGAACAATACAACTTATCCTGAGTTGTAAACCATTATGGTGATTTGGAAAAGGGTCATTGCACAGCATATTGTAAAAATTCAGCAAAGCGGGGCCGGGCGGTGGCGCTAAAGGTAAGGTGCCTGCCTTGCCTGCGCTAGCCTTGGACGGACCGCGGTTCGATCCCCCGGTGTCCCATATGGTCCCCCAAGCCAGGAGCAACTTCTGAGCACATAGCCAGGAGTAACCCCTGAGCGTTACCGGGTGTGGCCCAAAAACCAAAAAAAAAAAAAAAAAAAATTCAGCAAAGCAACATTGGTTTAAATTTGCTGATCAAGAAGTTTCTGAAATTGCCAAACCATCTGTGAAATCTTCAGTGCTTTGTATTCTTTTTTATACCTCAAAGGGATCTTTGGCAGTAGATATGGCTGTTTAAACTAGCTGATTGAATACTTTTTAGACATATTTATAATAATGTTCAATTATTTTATCAACAGGAAAACAGCAGTTAGACGGGTTAGAAGATATAGACTCTCACTATAGTGCTCATTAGAGTTTTTTTAATGTATTAACTCCTATTTTTATAATAATCTTTAATATTTTTGTTTATAGTGATCCATTGAGAGATATATCATTTTGGACTTCTAATGCAGTGATCATTGTGACAATGTTATAACCACTACTTCAAATGAATCTTTTTTCATTGATTATAACTGCTTGTATGATTTCATATGTTTATCCAGAGACCCGTGGATGAGACATTTAAATACTTTGGACTCTTACCACAGTGCTCAGTCATTGGGAATGTTATTTACAATTTATTTCTTATTCCTGCTGGATTTTTATTATATATCAAATGACTTTGTTTCCAGTGTGCAGACTCCTTCTACAGTGCTCATTAATCATTTACTTAATATTTTAAACTATAAAATTAGGATTATTTTGGAAATGTTTTATGCTCAATCTAAACCTTGAAGCTTTTATTTTCAGCAAGCTTTTATTTTTGCTCTATCTACATCAACTACTTCTAGAAGCCGGAAAAGGTTTTCTACAAACACGCTAGCTCTATATTTAAAAGCACTTGCCCCATTTTACCTGGGTCAATTTTTCTGATGTAAGCTTTGGATCGATCCTTTTGTCTGTTTATGTGTAGGTCGAGTGTGAATGGGGTGGCCGCTATGTGTCTGTTTAATTCCAGTAGAGCTGAGAAGTTTCACTCAGTGCTGTTTGGTTTTGTTTGAAATGTCTGTTTATTTGGTATCTCTACCTTTCATTATATTTATATTCCTTGACTCCTGTTGCCATCATGGGAAGAAGATGACGTTACACTGTGAATCGCCCATTGATTGAAGAGTGGGGAAAGGATGACAACTGGTGTGTGACATTCAGGGATGGGATACGGGGGAGACCCTGTATGCCAATGGAGGCTGATGAGTTTCCCTAGAGCAGAATTCTCCTCTCAATGTAACCAAAGTTGACTCTTCCTTCTGTCACTCCATCAGTTTGACACCCCATCAGTTCCTGACTTGCCGTTACTTACCTCCCTTTCTCACTTTGTCACTGACCCTTCTGCACTCAGGATGTGGTCCACCTTTGGGCAGTGTGACATTCTTGGGTCTTCTGCTTTTGGTGAGGAGGCCAGGGTTTGGGCTCAGAGGCAGACCATCTGAATTCAGGACTCACCGGACCTTGCCCATGTGGGTCCTTCTGAACCTGATACCCCACCCCAAAAGGGCCCTGGAGTTGGCTTTAGGATGGAGCTGGCAATGGGCTTAGGAGAGGCTAGTTCTCTTGCTGCTAATACATTTTTCTTTTACTTAGGGGATAATTCTGGGGGTTGAATCCAGGGCCTCACACCTCCAAAGCAAGTACTCTACTGCTCAACTTCTAATCTGGCCACCATTATATAATCAATAATTTTATGAAGGGCAAGTCTAGTGGTCCTCCCCAGGTCTCTGGGTTTCTAGTCCTTAGCCATCCTTAGCTCCCTTGTAATGTCCACTGTGACTGTGGGTCAGTGACATCCCTCAAACTGGGCCTGAAGTGCAACTGGTGGTCTGTAGGACTGCCAGAGGAAGAGCATGAAGGAGGCCGGTGCTTTCTATCTTTCAGGGTGAAGGAGGAGAGACCCCAAAGTCACAGAGTGATGGGGGATGGAACAAACCCTCAGGACTGAGCAGAGTCAGTCCTGTGGTCCCTCTGAAGGAACTATTTCAGGTGATGTCTGAGTGCTCCAACATGCTTACTTAGGGGGCACAGATATCCCTTATTTTCCTATGATGGAGAAGCAAAGGGAACAACATGATTTGTTTCAACTTACTATTAGGTTACATCCATGACCGTGAGATGAGGCAGTGAGGCAGTGAGGTGTTGGAGATCAACATTCTTGGCTTGATCTCCCCCTGGATGTGGCAGAACACCTGACATATTTTTTTGGGAGGTGGAAGCATCACACTCAGTGATACTCAGGTGTTAACCCTGGTTCTGGCAGTGCTCAAGGGACCATGTGGGTTGCTGGCTTTTTGAACATGCAAGGCGGGCAAGTACTCTCTCTGCTATGCTATATTGCTCTGGCCTCTTGAGGTCTCTACTATGAAGGCCTCACAGGAATGTCTTGCTTGTTCATGACTTTCTTTTAAAAGTGCCACATAGAGGAAGTGACACCATGAGGGATCCCCTTCTGAGGTGGTAAGCCTCAATTTTCCTCATCTATAAACTGGAAATATCAATGCTCACAAATGGAGGGAAGTTCTCTGTGATCAATAAGTCCTGTGCCCTGGTCTCTGAGCAGTGCAGGGCGAATCTGTTTTCTGGAAGCAGCTTAAGATGCAGGTAGGGGTGGCTGAGGACACTAGTGTTCCATGGACACTGTCCAATGTCCCTTCCTGCCCAGGCTGGGAGCATCCAGATAAATGCTCCTGTAAAGGTCAGTGTTCACTCGAAGAGCTGGCAGCCAGGCTGGTATCCCAAACCAGGCACCTCCCACTGTTTAAGTAAGTGTATGTTGGGCAAAGGGCGAGCCTGGCTTTGCTCCAGCGACTCATCTCATTAGGAGAATCTAGATATTTAAAAAATGCCATTTAAGAAAAAGTGCTGGTGGGGCAGAGAGTCTAGGTGCTTGTCCTCCAAAGTCTGGTCCTCTGGCCGACATCAGGACATCCCCTTGGCAAGAAATGCAGGGCCTGAGGTTCCTGTTTTTTTTTTTTTTTTTTTTTAGGTCAGAATTGGCACTTTCAAGCTCCCCCAAAGAATATTATGCCTGTGGGACACAGGAAACTGGGCTAGGGTGGGGGATGGGAAATAGTCGCAGCAAAAAACACAGTTGTGGTGCCCTAAGAACCCCCACCCCATGGAACACTAGGTACCAGCCAGCCTCCCCAACTTCCTATTGACTCTACCGAATGTGCAGATGGGCTCAGAGAGGTAACCCCAGCAACATACCTGGTCCCAATTTCCTGCCCAAAGCCACACAGTAAAAAAGCCAGACAGGGTGACTCTGGGCTCGGGAAAGCCAGGACTGAGCTGTGCAGGATTCCCAGTACCTTCCCTGTGCCAACCAGGTTGTTTTTCTAAAGGAACAATCCCTGCCCTTGGGGACAGCGTCACCCCTGGGATGAGGACTCCAGGAGGGTGCTGGGCTATTGGACAGTCCCTGGCAGCAAAATGGACAGCTTTCCCAGCAGCCCCGGGCTGTGTTCCCGGTGGTGCATCAGGGAGGAGCAGGGTTTCCAGGGAGTCCGGGTTTCCCAGGGGATGCTGGAGAGGAAGAAGCCACTGGGATAAGCACTGGCCCAGCCTATGAATAAAAGTGCTTGGTACCAGCTCTTCCTCCAGCTTGAAACGACCTCACTCCTTCACCCCAGCTGCACTGCAGCCAGAGAAACCTTTAGAATTAAAGTTAGGGGCCTCATGTCTGAGTCCCAGAACCTCCATATCTGAGTCCTGACACCCCTGTTTCTGATCCCTGTGACCTCTGTATTTGAGCCGCAGTACCTGCCTCTGAGCCCCAGAATAAACATCTCTGGGCCTGAAACCTCTATCTCTGAACCCCAGGAGTCCATCCCTTGAGTCCAAAATCCCCATTTCAGCCCCAGAACTCCCATCTCTGGGTCCCAGAACTTCCATCTTTGAGCACCCAAACCCCCATCTCCTGAGCCCCAGAATGCCAATACCTGAACCCCAGAATCCCTCTTTCTGGGATTTCTCATCTTTGAACCATTTAATCCTAATTTGGGCCCCCAAACTCCCATCTTTTGAGCCTCAGAACCCCTGTTTCTGAGCCCCAGAACCCCTACCTTTGAGCCCCAGAACCTCCATCTCCAAGCCAGAGATCTTGGAGCCCCCATACACACTGACCCTTTCTGAGCTCAGGTCTCTGCCCCAACCAGGGCCACCTCACCTAGACTTTAGCATCTCTGAGCTTTAAAGAAATTCTGCCATTCCAAGCCCAGGGCCTCAGGGGAGTGAGAGCAGGGTGTGTGCAAAGATCGCATGAAGAATGTGAGAATGTGAAAGCAGATGCCATTCAGGAAAGTTCTGAAGGTCTAAACTCCAATGAACTCAGGTGTTTTCCACATGCCCTTACATGCAAGCCCACAGCAGTTCCCTCAGCCCTGCGACTCCCCGTGCAGAGCACCTCCTGCACCCCCATCTGTCCCTGTCTTGCTCTTCAAGGACGCTGGAGAGGCAGAAAGAACTCGGCCTCCCAGTCGCCCTAAATAGCCTCTCAGAGGTGATCACAGTTAAGAAGTGAATTAAGGGACAGGAGCGATGGCGCAGTGTTAGGGCATTTGTCTTGCACACGACTGACCCAGGATGGTCTGCAGTTCGATTCCCTGGAGTTGCATATGGTCCCCCAAGCCAGGACCAATTTCTGAGCACATATCCAGGAGTAACCCCTGAGCATGATCGGATGTGACCCCAAAACAAAACAAACAAAAAAAATAAGTGAATTGGTTTATTTTGCGGTCTATGGGTCAGAATTGGCAGCTCCTTATTTTATAAATAAAGCTTTATTTGAACCCTGCTGGGCTTACTCATGCTGCCAGAGTCTCTTTAACTGGCACTGAGACTGGGACTAGAAACACCCACTCTCTGGCCCTCTGCAGAGTCAGCTGACCAGCAGGAGCCGCACTGCAGAACTTGAGAGCTTTCTCTCGCTGCCTCATACTCACAGAATCTCAAAAACCTCTATCTGCAGAGCTCAGGGCTCTACTCTAGTGTCCATTTTACAGACTTGGAAATCACATCTCAGGGATGGAGAGGCACTGTCTTGGGTTGCACCGCCAATAGCAGATAACACATGGAAGTGGACTGCACCCAAATTCTCTGTTCCAAGAACTGACTCGAAGGGCAAACACGAGACCGATACAAGGACATCTATTGCCTATTGCCTAGTGGATGCTCCAAGCACAAAATATTTGTGGGGAGGATGGCCAGAGGGGCCAGAGGAGCCTGGGAATCCCTGGGCAGAGGTGGGATCCATTGAGTCACCCAAGGAGGAGATGTAGCTTAAAGGGGGAGTGAAGAGGTGCGGTGGAGTAGTCAGTGGGGGACAGGCAGGAAGGAGACACAGATTACTGGGACAGAGGAGGAGACTGGCTGTAGGACAGAACTCAGTATGATAGAACCAAGTGACAGAGAACTACAGGACATGATTGCTTTTAAGGGCAGTGTCAACGTGTCAACTGCAATGTCCCCATGGGCTGCCAAGGCAGCAGAATACATCTGCGAGGTCCCCTCATTCCTGATTACGGACACATAATTGTTTGGCCAGGGTGGGTCCCAGATAAGTTTTCCCACAGCTAGAGTAAGGGCACACCCCAGAGGAACTTAATGAGTTCCTTGATATCCCCCAATCTCCCCAGCAGCAAAACAGATTCCCAGAAATTTGGGTTTGGGGTGAGGTTAAAGATCTTAAATTCTTGATATGTGCAAAAGACCCCCGAGCATACCCTGGCACAGAACAAGTGCCATTCCAGGGTCTGTTAGATGAATACAGAGCACAGTGGAGATCCAGTTTATGCAAATCCCAGCTCCCAACTTTTTCACCCCAAATGATTCATAGGCTGCTAGGAACTGGCTCGGCGCACAATTGTGGCTGATTTAAATACTGCTGCAGAGCTGGACCTGAACGGCATCTCAATGAACACAAACCTTATTTTTAACAAGACACTCGCTGGCACTTGCAAGAACATTTAAAAATACCTTCCTTGCCTGGAGCAGCATCGAGTGCATCCAGGTCCAGGAAGAAGTCCTTCGTGTGTGTGTGTGTGTGTGTGTGTGTGTGTTTGTGTGTGTGAGGGGCATGTAGCCTCAGCGGCCTGAACTTGGGAATGTTGCTCGGCTACATACAACACCAGCTGACATGGAAAAGACACTTTGCACCCTCAACTGACCCATGTAGTGTGTTTTCACCCCGTTGGATCAGGCTCCTCCAGGGCCACCTTGTATGGTCTTTGACTGCACAGGTAGACAGGATGGCTGTCACAGGGTGAAAGCTCATGTGTTATCTCAGTCTCTGGGCACCCAGGCCAGACAATGCATGGTGAAATGAGCAGCCAGGCCAACAATGTCATTTCAGGGAGTTCTATGCACTTTGAGCAAATAAAAGGAGGATGAAATAATATATATGTATATGTATATATATATATATATATATATAGAGAGAGAGAGAGAGAGACAGAGAGAGAGGAGGATGAGATACTTCTGTGTGTGATGAGGGCTGAGGATTTCTTGGAGGAGGTGAGGTCCAAGATGATTAGGGAATGAGAAGGAGTTGGTTTGTGCTGTAAGATCTGGGGGTGAGTGTTGGGGCACAGGGAGAAGAACGTGTAAAGTTGTAGGGGAGGGTGAGCCTGAGGATGGATGGACTTGCTGAAGGAGTTGGCTGCAATCTAAGGGGCTGTGTGAGGGGAAGTGGAAGACCAGGCTACACATGAAGTAGATGCTCCATTGAGGGCCCTACAGGACTCAGGGAAGGGGGGTTTGGGGAGCTTGTTTATCCAACCATCCTCCTCATCATTATCAACTGCCTCTGACATGACCTTTGACCCAGAGATGGATGGATGAACAGGCCACTCTGGACAATATTGTGTACACAGTGGGTGTTCAGTTCCAAAGAGGATCCTAGGCACCAACCCTGCCACTAGGGCAGGTATTCAGTTCCAGAAAACAAAACCGACCATGTGAAACCAAGTGTGTATATCCGCCACCTCCTTACAGATGATGTCCGAGGGTCTCTGGCAAGCCCCAGTCTATGGCATGATGCCTGGCATGGTTTGCACCAAGATGCCTCTGCAGACCTTTGGCAAGGATCTGGCACATGGGGGCCCTGTTGCTCACAGGCCTGCTGGAGCGGTTGTCTTTTGATCAATATTCAGAGCTGTGTTAGAGCTTTTGGGGGTGATGCAGAGGAAAGGTTCCCCTTAGAATGGACTTTTCTTAGCAGTGCCTCAACATTCAGGCGTGTTTGCCTACAGCACACCCCACTGGCACCTCTGGAAGAAAAAGTGGGGTCCCTGATCCCAAGTCTCCTTAGTCTTCTGTAAATGTGGTGAAAATGACTGGGCTCAAAATTTTGAGATGTTACCCAGGGTTGCAGATGGTTTTGCCAGAGTGGTTTAATTTAAACCCCCATGTCCTCAATCAGAAGGGCTCCTGGTTCCTGATGTGCAGATGGGGAAACTGAGGCTGGAGGAAGCATTGGGAGCATTGTAATTTGGAGCTGGCGTTGAGACACACCAGGGTCGTCAGCTCTGAAATGAAATGGGGGGTGCGTGGTACAAACGGCCTGGGAAGCAGTATCTGTTCTCAGAAAGCTGAGCGGGAGACACAAGGGTCCCCAGAACACTTTAGCCTAGCCTGGGAACCAGAGGTAGCTGGTGTGTTCCTGGTGCATGTAATAGAGAGAACCCAAGGAACCAAGTTAGGGTGACTGGCTGGGGGATACGGTGGCATCGTACAGATATGCTACCAAGGTGGTTTTAGCCTCTGTCATGGGGGAAGAGCAGAGACTGGTGGGCAGTTGGGGGTGAGGGCAGGGATGTCAGAGAGGAGTAAGAAGAAGGGAGGCTTGAGAGTAGGGAGCAGGACCATGGGATGGGGTGTAGGTGTTGCCCTGGAGAAAGGAAGTGCTTTCTCATGGTTGTTTTTCCCAGAGGACCTTCACCTCAGGACTCCCCCTTGGTCCAAGGTCAGGCTTTATCTTGGGACAACTCCAAGGTTATGACTTTTACTCCAGCACTTGCTGACTGCACATTGGTTCCCTTTCTGTTCTGGGGGGTGTCATAGATGGGACGGCTCACAGGAACAACACACTGCACAGTTCACCCCCACAATCCTCCACTGCCTGGGCCCCACTCCAGGCAATAGGCCTTCCTTGACTGCTCCCTATTTGCTTCTAGATCCTGGGTGAGACCTAGGGGTGATCATCAAGCATACCTTAGTGATCTTAGACTTAAGAGTACCTGCCACTTTCTCCCCAGACCCAACTGGGCGAAGCTGCCTTGGTCTCTGAAAAGATCTGTGTCTGCCACTGCAGTCTCTTGTCCACCATCAGCTTCATCCCTGCAGGCATAGTGGCCATGGCATCTCCCTACTCAGACCTCCTGGTGGCTTTGGAGGGTTCAGCGCTGTCCAACATGGTGATCTGCTAGGTTCTGAGGTCCATGGCTCCTCCTAAAGCCCACTCCCAGCCCTATTCACTCTGCATCTATGCAGTGTCCCAGCCAGCTGCCACTGTTCCCCTTGTTTTGGGGGTCCCTCTTCACTCTTCACCACCATACTGAGACCCAGTTCTGCTTCTCACTCCTCATCCCTGGACTAAGACTCAGTTGTGTTTCTCACTCCTCACTGCCTTTCCCTGTGGAGAGAACTGCCCAATGCGCCTCCCTCATATTTTAAATTTATTTGGATGTCACCTCTGATGGTGCTCAGGGGGTAATCCTGGTTCTGTAGTCCATGCAGTGCTAGGCTCAGATCTAGGCATGCTGCACTTAGTCATTTTCTCACCTTTCTTTTATTTATATTTTTGATTTTGGGGGGTCATATGAGGCATGACCTAAAAGTTCCTCCCAGTGGTACTTGGGAGACTATGCAAGGGTCAGAGCTAGAGCAAGTTAAGCCTGTGGTCAGCCCATCAAGCACCTCTCTGTTCTGGTCTCCCCACAACCAAGCACCCCATGCTGGCACCTCTGCTTGAGACTCCATGCCCTGGATGCCAGACTTGCCATTCTCTGCCCAGTTTCGGGGTTGGGGAGGTCTCTAAAGTCAGGTCCATCTGATAAGAGGTGCCTAAGACATACCTGTTGACTCTTGCCTTCTCAGGGGCACTTTCCTGGAGGGGTCACTGCAATTAGGAATTAGTCCATAGTGACCTGTACTATATGATCCAAACCCTCTTCCCTAGTTAAGTCCACAGGCCTGATTATATTTTTAAAAACTTTATTTGATTTTTATTGATTGCTTGATTGGTTTCTGGGCCACACCCAGCGGTACTTAGGTGTCACTCCTGGTTCTGCACTCAGAAATTGCCCTTGGCAGACTGGAGGACCATATGGGATGCCAGGAATCAAACCTAGTCCCACCCTGGTTCAAGGCATGCAAGGCAAATGCTGTACCATTGTGCTATCTCTCCTGCCCCAACACAAGCCTGATTATTGATTACAGGGTAGTGTGACCGGGCTTCCTCTACAGCCTGAACTCCCCTCAAGGTCA
The DNA here is from genome assembly GCF_024139225.1 of Suncus etruscus. Classification (NCBI taxonomy): domain Eukaryota; kingdom Metazoa; phylum Chordata; class Mammalia; order Eulipotyphla; family Soricidae; genus Suncus; species Suncus etruscus. The sequence continues at coordinate 34,334,825 of NC_064867.1, read as the reverse complement.
TAGCAAGGAGAGGAAGAGGGGAGGGAGCACTCCTGGCAGCTCTGCCTCGAAGGACAGTTTTCTGGCAGATCTGCCTCTGAGCCTCCTGCAATGTTCAACAGTGTGGCCAAGTGACTCTTGCCATTCTGAAACCGAGTTCAGTTGATGCTGGAGATGTTGGGTGATAAGAGGTGGGCTTTGCATGGACATTACCCCTTTCAGGAAGTTTCCCAGAGTGAGATCCTTTCCCCAGACAGGCTCCTTTGCCTGTCTCCCTAGCCTGCAAGCCTTGAGTCAGCAGTGCTGAGGAACACACCGACCTCATCCCCACCCAGGCAGCACCATGATGGATAAAACTTCCAAAATCAGAATTCCTGCCTGTGCTCTGGCAGGCAAAGCATGCCGCTGCTTTAAACACACACGACAGCCACGTGGGGTCCATCTATCATGAGCTGCGTCCTTGCCTCGCTCCCTCCTCTGGGAGCTCCCTCCCACCAGCTCTGTGCCTGTCTGTCCTCATCCTGGTCATTACCAGCATCAGATCATGGTCTGTGACTAGCGTGCAAGTTCATGTAGTCCTTAGTAACTCCTTTAAAACCTAAGTGCCTAGAGGCGACTTCATCTGGGGTTCCCTCCATTGGTGTCCCCTGTGCAAGAATCCATAAATATTGGTTCAATAGGGGGATGCATTTAATTTCTGTGGATATTCATTACACATCTTATGCTTTTCGGATATAGTTGTGCCTTTTCTTCCTTGAGTAGAGTTCTAGAAGCCATGAAAATTCACAGATTGTTTTTTTTTTTAAATAGCAGAATAGCAAAGTGCAATGCAAAGTAAGAGTGTGCAGCCACCCAGCTTTGCCCCTGGGACACTTAGGAGTCTTCATTGCCAGACTGAACTTTTCCGTGGGGACTAATATATCTTATTACAAACTTGCTTGTTCAAAAAAAATAACACAGGGGAAGCTGGAGCAATAGCAGAGGTGCAGTGCTTACCTTGCACATGGCCTACCCAGGTTCAATCTCTGACACCCCACAGGCCCCTCAAGCACCACCAGGAGAGACTACCTGAGCACAGGGCCAGGAATAAGCTATGATCTCTGAAGATATGGGCCCCCAACTAAAACAAAATGAACAGAAACTGACACAGGGGTGGGGGAATAACTGAGCGTGCTTGGTTTGCGCCAAGTCTGATTTCTAGCGCCAGTACTTTCAGATATGGCTTTGGGCATCCCAGTCACCACCAAGTATGGCTCTGTTGTAATCCCTTGCAGTGTCAGGTGAGGGCTTGCTACCCTTTGAGACCCATGTGGCCAGGATCAGCACCAGCTGCAGGGGTTCCAGAAGGTTTGGGGTGCTGCCCACTTTATGAAACAGGCTGTGTGAGCTCAGTTCAGGTGCTGTTCAGGTGCTGTTCTGTGCATAGGCCTCTTATGAAATTCTATGTTAGGGAGTGCTAGCCCCAATTCATAATTCTGCACTGTGGGATATCCTGTCTCTGGGACCCCATCCACTGGGGGGCAACCAGGACATCAAAACTCTTTGGGAGCTGGAATAAGTACAGTGGGTAAAGCACTTGCCTTGCATACAGCTAACCTGAATTTGATCCCTGGCATCCCATTTGGTCCCCATGCCCTGCCAGCAGTGATTTTTGAGTGCAGATACAGGAGTAATTCCTGAGCACCAACAAATATGGACTAAAGACAAAACAAAACAAAACAAACTGTAGATAATGTCAAATATCCTGAGACAGGGAGAAAGCAGGCATGTAGCAGGCCCGTAGAGCTGCCCATGAGAGGGAGAGGTTGATGTCTATGTCAACCTGTGCTAGGCCCAGGAGTAGTCATTTCCCAATGTCTGAGCCCTTCTCAAGTCCTGGACATGCACTTCACCCTGGCCTAGCCTCGGAGCAACACCACCAGTCTCCAGGCCGGAGAGTTGCAGTCTGCGAGTGTTCTGAGATGAATGATCTGAGCCCAGTGCTGCTAGTACCCATACACCAAAAGGTACTGCATTTCTCCCTGATATGCTTCTGAAGCTGACAGAGAGTAGGAGTTAGTGGGGGGATTCAGGGTGCAGTACTGACAAAGGTTCCTGAGCTTTCCATCAGGCCAATGTGGTGCTACTTTGAATGAGAGGGCATGGATCCCAGAGTCTTCTAAGGTGCTGCTGAGATCAGTGAGATGCGAGTGGAGCAGTGGGGTGACCCATCTCTGCTCGCTGTGGCACCCTATGTGATGGCCCCCAAAGATGGGGGCCAGGAGATGCTGACAGTGCTTCTTTGATGATGAGTGGCACTTGTCAAACTCATGGAATTGAGCAGCAAAAGCAGGGGTCTCACTGCATAAAACTCTATACTTGAGTCCAAAAGTATCCCCAATGAGTTCTAGCATGTCTGTATGCTGCTTGCAGGTCCCGGGCTGAGCCTCCCTTCCTGGAGAACCCCCACAGGTATGTCCTCACCATCTTTGTCCAGGACCTCTGTCAAGGTACAACCTTTCCTGCCCCATCCTAGATCCGGGGAGTAAGGGCCCACAGGTTCTCTGTGTGTGCTCAGAACCTCCTGGATCCTCAAACTTGGGGCTGAGTGAGAATTCATTCAAGAATTGGGGACCAAGATCCTTAGACCAGAGGTCACTGTTGCTTCAAGGTTCTGCTGTACTCTGCCCTTTGGTCGCAAACACTGTCTGTAAGGATGTCCCCACACTTCCTGTACTGTGGTCCCCAACTTCCTGTAAAGGGGTCCCCACACTTTCTATATTGACATTCTCCTCATTTTCTGTACACTTCTGATACAGGAGTCCCCACACTTCATGTATGGTGGTAATCACACTTCCTGTAGGGATCACACTTGCCAGAGTTCTCACACTTCCTGCACTGGGGTTCCCACACTTCCTGTTTGATCCAGCCCCTGGAGCTTGAATTCAGATACCCTGATTTCAACTTGGCTAAAATCCATATGATAGCTTAAAAAATTTCTTGATTTATTGGTTTTTGGGCCACACCCAGCGGTGCTCAGGGGTTACTCCTGGTTCTGCACTCAGAAATCACCACTGGCAGGTTTGGATGCCTGGAAATCGAACTGGGTCCCTCCTGGGTCGGTCACATGTAAAGCAAACACCCTTCTGCTGTGCTATCATTCCGGTCCCATATGATAGCTGTTGGTTCAGATCTACTACCTAATTCTAAGACAGTACAGAGGTCAGAGTTTATAAAGCAGGGCAGTAGTGTTCTGAGAGGCTGGTCTGGTCTGGTCAGAACCTTGGAGAGCTCCAAGTACCACCTGCTGATTGGCTCTAGAATGCTTACCTCAGAGCACTCCGAGGTACTCATAGGTCAGCCCTGGACAGGTCCCTCCTACCCTAGGAAGTCATTGGCTGACATCTCTGATGCAAGTGAGTCTACAAGTATGGGGGTGAAAATGGGAGCCCAAAGGGACTTTCAGGTCTCTTTGCCTTTGGAAAAAAAAGAGGGATGTCAGAGGTGTTCAGGGCATGAGACAGGGTTAGAGATATCTTGTTAGAGATATCACCGTGCTGTCTGGGATCAAGGGAGTTCAAGGGCATTTTCCATGAACTCTACTGGACCTCCTCCCTAGGTGGATGAGCCCAGATTCTCATAAGACTGCCTTTGGGATTCTTCCCATTGGATGGACACCTGCTTCCAGCTGTGCAAGAAGCTGGCAGACTGAAATCCTTGTTTTCTGTTGGTTTTCCACTTTCTCTCTTGGCAATCATCCTGTGAGCCAAAGATCACCCCACTGTGCAGAATAGAAAGGGAGGCTTATACATAGCAGACGGTCTGCTCAAGGTCGCATGGCTGGAAAGTCTCTGGGCTGAAACGTGCATCCGGCTCATTACCTCCCGATGCCATGAGTCATTCCAGGAGAGAACCTGCCACTGGCCATGAAGGGCAAGACTTTGCCCAGAATGTGTGCCCTAGCACTTATTTTGTTTGGGGAGCAAAGCAAGACTGCTCTGCCACCTAAACGCCATTTGCTAATCGATAGAAATCAGTCCATGGAAGCAACCCAAGATCCTTCCCTGGCCTGTGAGACCCCAGGTGAACCCCAGTTCCCCGGCCTCCTCTCCTTCCGCTGCTCCTCTCTCAACTATCCTTGTTGTTCCTCTATCCCCTGCTCTCTTCCCTCAGTCTTCATGGCATCTTGCTTGTCCCTCAACTCTGTTCAAAATCCCCCTCCCCAAAAGGCCCTTTCTGATGCCTGAGCTATTGTCACACATCTAATCACATGACTTAACTGGGGGCTCCTGACACGCACAAGTGCCCCATTCTCCTTTCCTATGTGGTCCTCTAGTTCCACGTGGCAGGGGCTCTGTTCTGAGCACCCCCGCACTCCAGACTTCTCTCCGTGCAGAACCCCACGTGTGTCTGTGGGCAGAGCAAATGTCATCATTTATCCCAGGCAGTGGGCTCTGCTTTCAATTTTGCCACTCTCCAAATTGTCCCTGATTTCCTCAAGGGAGATGCCAAGGGTTTGAAAGCAAAGTTCCTGAAAAAAGAAATTATTTTCTTAAATGAGCACAGACTGCATCCCAGCTGTCAATGTAGAATGGGGACATGGCTCTAACAGTTGCAAGAGCTTGGATAATGATGCTAAAGCACGTGCCTCGGTTTCCCCATCTGCTAAAAGGGAACACCGATACGAGTGTCATGTGCAGACAACCAAGTTCTGGGGGGCATTTTTTACTGCTGTAGTTAAAAATGAACAAACGTGGACATTGCCTTTAAATCCCTGATTTCTAGTCATCTCCACTGACAGATAACCATTGTGCTACCAATCCTCAGAAGGGTTGAATGAGAGTGTCCACTGGAGAATTCAAAGAATAGGTTCCATGGAAGAATCCATGACAGAGTCCACAGGGAGATTCCATTTGAGAATTCATAGAGAGGACTCACGGAAGAGTTCACAGGGTGAGTCCACAGGAAGGTAGGTTCATAGAAGAGTCCCTAGTGAAGGTTCTTTGGGAGATTTTACAGGAAAAATCCATAGGAGAGTCCATATGGAGCATGTTATGGGAGAATCCACAGGGAAGGAACCAGAGGAGAATTTACAGGGGAGTCCACTGGGAGAGCCCATGGGAGGGTCCACAGGGAAGGTTCCATAGGAGGGTCTACAGGAGCATCCATAGGAGAGTTTCATGGGGGGAGTTCTGGAGAAAGGATCAGAATAGGGCAAGGAAAGGGGGCCTGCAGGGAAAAGGAACCTGACCTCATGGCTTCTGCTGAGAGTCAGCAGGACAAGTTCAGGTCACACCAGCCACATAGGAAACTCAGAAGTCTTAGGCTGGGGCTAGAGTGACAGTATAGTGGATGGGCACTTGCTTTGCTTTGCTCTTGGTCAACCCAAATTTGGTCCCCAGCATCTCATGTGGGCCCATAAGCTTCGCTAGGAGTAATTACTGAGCACAGAGCCACAAGGACATCAGGAGTATGGCTAGATATGACTCCCTCCCACCCATTCCACCTATATCCCCAGTCATAGAAGTCTCAGGGATGCCGGAAGGGACAAACTCATCCTCTGATACATGCCTTCCTAAAGTGGTGCAATGAATGAGCTCAACTCAGGAAGAACTAAAATGGCAGCAAAGGTGCGTGAAGGATCTAGTTTAAATGGTAAAAACATAGCTTGAGTGGGCCAGAGTGCCCCCAGAACCTCCTGGAATATCCGTCCAGTGTGTGTCCTCCTCTGTGATCGATCAGAATAAAGCAAACAAGTATACACACTTGTATATACTTGTATATGCAGCTGGGTTCACACTGTGTGTTCATGGACCCAACAACACACATCTAACCTTGAGCCTGAGGGCTCCAAGTTCCCCCAAGCCCAGGAACTAAATCTGGGTGCACTGATCCACAGCTGGGCTCTCTTCACTAACCTGGCGAGTGTGCAATCCCTTGATGGGGCAAATTAACAGGAGTTTGTGGCCTCCTGGTGACCAGCGCCCCTAGTGGGCACCCAGGGCCTGGAATTCTATTCTCTCAGAGAAAAGGACATTGGAGAGTCCAGGGGGCTGAACCAATGTCCCTGCAAGTCAGAGCCTGTCCCACCAGGACCCTCTGTAGATTCCTATTGCCTTAGGGACACAAATTGCTGCTGGATGTGCCATTGGCTGCCTATGAGAGAGCTGCCCACCTTGATCCGTGGGCCACTCTCTGCCAGGTCAATTGTTGCTATTTTTTCTTGATGCGCCCCTCTTCCAGGAAGCCCCATCTCAACCCAAACTCCCTCCAGTCTGCTACTATAACGGGATTCTACTAAACTAAGCTTCCATGTATATATGAGCAGGTAGCATGTATGTAGAGCAGGTAGGTGGTGCTGGTGTCATCTCAGCACCCCTGGCAATCCCCCCTTCCTCACAGGGGCTCTGGGTCTGATTGGTCAAGCCTTAAAATCAGTGCATTTCCAAAACTGTGGTACATATACACAATGGAATATTATGCAGCTGTCAGGAGAGATGAAGTCATGAAATTCTTCTATACATGGATGTACACGGAATCTATTATGCTGAGTGAAATAAGTCAGAGAGAGAGAGGGAAAAACGCAGAATGGTCTCACTCATCTATCAGTTTTAAGAAAAATGAAAGACATTCTTGCAATAATAATTTTCAGACACAAAAGAGAAAAGAGCTGGAAGTTCCAGCTCACCTCAGGAAGCTCACCACAAAAAGTGATGAGTTTAGTTAGAGAAATAACTACATTTTGAACTCTCCTAATAATGAGAATGTATGAAGGAAATGGAAAGCCTGTTTAGAGTACAGGCAGGGGTTGGGTGGGGAGGAGGGAGACTTGGGACATTGGTGATGGGAATGTTGCACTGGTGATGGGTGGTGTTCTTTACATGACTGAAACCCAAACACAATCATGTATGTAATCAAGGTGTTTAAATAAAAGAAAAGAAAAGAAAAAAAATTAAAAAATAACCAGGGCCGGTGTGGTGGCACTAGAGGTAAGGTGTCTGCCTTGCCAGCGCTAACCTAGAACGGACTGGGGTTCGATCCCCCGGCATCCTATATGGTCCCCCAAGCCAGGAGCGACTTCTGAGTGCATAGCCAGGAGTAACCCCTGAGCATTACCGGGTGTGGCCCCCCCCAAAAAAATTAGTACATTTCCAAACTGACCCCACAAATTAAAACAGGCCATGTTCCTATTCAGCCTTTAGGTGGAACTACATGTGCATATTCAATTCTTATGAAAAAGCATCTCTCCAGAATGTACTGTGAACCAAATACTCAAACACTCCTGATTTGGTGGCGCTTCCCCTTGACAATGGGTCAGAGACACTCACTACCAAGAAATTCCCAGGAATTGAGCTGGAGCAGGAGTAGAGCAGGGAGGGTGCTTGTCTTGCAAGCAGTTGATCGCAGAATCACCCCCCTGCACCACCTAGGTCCCCAGAAGTCCCCCAAGAGTGGTCCCTAAGCATCACTGAATATAGTCTAAAGTTAAAAAAAATACGAAGAATTGAGCAGAAGGCAGTCACAGGAGAGTTAGATGAAAGGGAACTGGCCCAGTTTAGAGGCTTCTAAGAGGAGGAGACCTCAGAGCAATAATAACTCAGATCCAGGGGCAGGTGGGATGGGTATCAGGGCCCATGATGAAATCCATTTTGTTTGTGCTACCCTGGACAGGGGCCAGAGCAGAAGAGTGGAAGGGAGGCCAAGGGGAGGGACCATGAAGGGCCTGTGTAAGTAGAATCAGAAAATCCCTCAATCCTGCCCTCGGGCTTAATCCCCAAGTATGACTAAAGGTGCCCACAGCACCCAGGGAGGGCCGGTTGATGCGGGGCATGTGCTTCCATTGGTCAGGGCTGATTGCTATTCAGGGACCCGCCCCTTATTACTTCCCCAGGGCCGCAGAGCCCCAGGGTCTGGCAGTTAGTTGCACCCCAGTGCTGTGTATTTAATTAAAATGGAATCACAGCGCGCCCAGGAACCTGGGACTGAAACAAAAGATCCTTTCATGGGGGAGTTGGCATACTGACACAGTGACTCGGGCCACAGCTTCACCCACGAGCTCTGGTTTCAAAGCTCAGACAGCCTGGTGGGTCTCCAGCGACTGCCTCTGTCACCCTTACGCTGCCCCTGGCCCAGTCTGTGCCCAACCCGCTCCAGTTAGTAAGGCCTGCACCAGTCCCAAAGAAGCCAAACTTTTAGGATGCCGGGGAATTGATGGGAGGGTAGGCTGGGGTGAGGGGTGACCGTGGTCAACAGTCATCCAAGAGCCCAGTAGATGTGGAGCAAAGAAAGGTCCCCAGGGAGACAGGCTGTGTCTGTAGTGGTGGCTCCTTGTCCACAAGCATGATTGGACCCTCATTGTCATCCTAGGTACATGTTGAGAACAGGTCTAGTGCCCCAATTGAGGGTATCTTCCCTGCTTAGTGGTCAAAGCCATGAGCACTGATGAGGGGGTCATTGTCCAGATGGATCTGAGGTCAGGGGAGAGACCATGATTGCTGAATGGAAAGGTGGGGCATATCATTAGGGGTTAAAACACTCAATAGGCAGATGGGCAGAGATACCTTGAGTCCCATAATAATATCACCAGCTCCCACAATAACAGGGACTCCCCAAGATCAGCATCTCCAGGTCCTACACAATCCCCTCACCGGAGCAGAGAAACAATGCAAATAGCGTCCTACAGGTTGGCAATGCCCCAGACTGGACTCAGTTTCCCAATTTGAACCCAACCGCTAAACAGAAACCCCATTCCTCTCTACCCAGTTGCTTCAACAAACCTGCTTCTCACTCAGGCCAGCAGGGCAAACCTCCACCAGAGATAAGGAGGGTCCCTTAAACATGCACAGAGCTGCTTGAGTTCCTTTCACCCTTAGAATGTGGACTGAGCCCAGGTGAAGGTTGATTGGGGTTCAGGTGAGTGGGGATTCAGCAGAGCCCCGGCCTCTCAGGAGCAGCCCCCAGAATCCCACCATTCCCCACCTGTTGCTCCAGGAAGGGGGAAGACTTGATTTCTTGTCTTCATTTTCCCCAACTAAGCTTGCCAAGGGGCACAGAAATTCATTAATATGGGATTATCGGGATCACAGGAGGGCCCCAAGCTGGCTGGGGGCAGCAGAGGAGAACTCTACCCCGTCCTGCCCACATAAGAGGAATCTAAGGCCCCACAGCTTCCACCATGGCAGGCAGACCCCTGCTATTTTCAGGGGGCACTGTGGAGAGTCCACCAGGCCTGGTTCCAGAGGGGTCTTGAGTACATTTACTTGACTCCTCGTTCCTCTAAGTCCATCCAACTATAGGCACCAGTGCCCAGGATGTCTCGGATAAATCCTTGAGCTGGGTCCTTTGATACAGAGAGGTAAATTTGGGAAGTTGCTAGTTCTAGAGAGCCCACAGTGTGGGTATGTGCTAGGCTTCCTTCCTAGAAGTCAAGCAGGGAGAGATTTCATGGCTTTTGGGGGTCTCCGAGGCAGTGTTTGAGGGATGAGGGCCCCGCTGGATGAACTCTTATTAGCCGTTGATTCCATGTGAGGCTGAGAATGGGGTCCCTCTGCCAGGATTGCACCTGGCACTGATGGGGAAGGATGTGGTGCAGGATTGAAGCAAGGCAAGACCTGTACTGTCGTTTGGTCCCTGGCACTGCTCCCTCAGATCCCTCACTAGCACCTGTCAGCCCCCTAACTACAAGACAGCAGCCCTGGCCCATGCTATCAGATGTACAGCAAGCTAGGTCTTTTCAGAGGGGGCATTTTGATGGGACCTTCCCCAGATAACACATCAAATACACCCCGTATTTTATGTAAATACCTATGAGAGAATATTCTGGACCCACAGAGTTGAGCACAGTGACCCACAATGAGCAGGACACACTGAGGAGCACAAGGAAAATTGAGACCAACTTGCCCCTTTGGAGATGTGGAAACTGAGGCTGAGAGAGTTTCCCCCAGCTGGTCATGTGAGGGGCTACAAGGCATTTCCTCTTCCCCTCTGTAGCCTTTCCATCTCTCCCTCTCTCTCTTTCTCTCTCTCCATTCTCCTCTCCTCTCTTTCTCTCTCTCCTCTCTCCTCTCTCTTTCTTTCTCTCTCCCAATTTTGGGCCACACCCAGTGGCACTCAGGCATTACTCCTGACTCTGTGCTCAGAAGTCACTCCTGGCAAGACTCAGGAAACCATATGGGATGCTGATTTCGAACCACCATCCATCTGTGTTAGCCACGTGCAAGGCAAATGCCTTACCATTGTGATATCTCTCCTCTCTAGCCCTCATGCCTCTTTTCTATTTTATTTTTTTCGGTTTGGGGGCCACACCTAGCAGTGCTCAGGGGTTACTCGTGGCTCTGGTTGGTCTTGGGAGACCATATGGGATACTGGGGATCAAACCCAAGTCAGCTGCCTGCAAAACAAGCACCTTCTCCACTGTAGTGTTAATATTCTGATTATTAATATTTTTATTAATATCCTGATTAATATTCTGGTTATTGCGCATTCAAAAATTGTTTGCCTTTCCTGTTGGTTTGTGACCTCTGCTTTCATAATGACCCACAGTTGAAGGAAGTAGGTGCCAGATTGTCCTCAGTTGGGTGAGTGAATGAGAAACTGGGGTGAGGTAGGAAGCAGAAAAATCTCGGGTTTGGGGGCCAGCTCAGAGACTGTTCAAGGTCAAGCCAGTATTCAGCAGTGACTCTTGGCTCTCAGGAGAGATCCTCATTTCTTGCACCCTAGTGAGCACCTTCCCTCCAGAAGCAGAAGCCTTGGTGAACCTTGCAAACACTCCCATTGGCAGATGAGAAGACTTAAGATTTACTTAAAAAAAGAAAAGACCAGAGGGGCTGGAGCTATAGCACAGCAGGAAGAGCATTTGCCCTGCATGTAGTCAATCTGGGTTTGATTTCTGACATTCCATATGGTCTTCTGATCATTGGCAGGAGGGATTCTTGAGTATAGAGCTGGAAATAAGCCCTGAGTCTTACCTGGTGTGGCCCCCAAACAGAACAAAATACCAGAAGTCACTTCTACTGCAAAGACTTTTATTGGGAAATAGATGCAGCTCAAAGCCGGTCAGCCCAGCTGAGCCACTTTCACTTGCTCTGGGCAGCCACTGCCCAGAGCAAATCCTGCTTTCCCTTTAGAGTCTGCAAAATCTTCCGGTTGGCTTCAGTTCTCACAATTTCCATTGTCCCTTCCTGCCTGTGCTGCTCCCTTGGTTTAGGAGCCCCAGATCTGGGATCAGCACCTTGGAATCATCCCCCTCTCTGGGGCCTTTTGAGAAGAGGGGGCAGATTGATGGGTGGATGAGTGTCTCTTACCAGATCCCACCAGGGAATGTCCCAAAGCCTCTGTGCGACCCCAGCATTGATCACACCTGAGCGTAGCCCTCACAAGGGTGACCCCCTGTTCTGAGCTTCCCTGACAGGTGGGACATTGAAACACACACGGATGGACCATCGAGTGATGAGAGTGCGGATCATGTGTGATCTGTCCCCCACTCAGCAGGAGTCCCCAGGACACTGATCCATGTGGAATTCCCACCATCCACATGGGGACAGACACCAAGGCTGGAGAGTTGTGAGCATCAGTAGTGTGGTCTCGTGGCCAGTTTCAGCCCAGTGTCTCCCCCCTACCACTCATAGTGTAGGGCCAGCTGGGAGGAGCTTGGGGTGGGGTCTGGGCAAGAGTGATGTGTGGGGAGGTATGTTGTAGATTGTATGTTGTATGTTGGAGGGGGAAGACCTGCAGATACCCTCATCCTCACCCTACCAGTGGGGGATCATGAATGGACAAGCAACAAGAATTTAGGGATCAAGGGGCTGGAGAGATAGCATGGAGGTAAGGCATTTGCCTTGCATGCAGAAGGTTGGTAATTTGAATCCCTGCATCCCATATTGTCCCCCGAGCCTGCCAGGAGTGATTTTTGAGCGTAGAGCCAGGAGTAACCCCTGAGCGCTGCAGGGTGTGATCCAAAAAACCAAAAAAAAAAATTTAGGGGCCAAGGGGGCTGGAACAATAGAGCCTTGGTAGGGCATTAGCCTTGCACCGGCTGACCTAGGACAGACCTGAGTTCGATCTCTGGTGCCCCATATAGTCCCCCAAGCCAGGAGCGATTTCTGAGCGGCATAGCCAGGAGTAATCCCTGAGCATCACCAATATGCTCCCCCCCCCCAAAAAAAAAAAGAATTTAAGGGTCAAGGTTTGGGCTTAGTGAGCCCAGCCTTTGGGCCTCTTGTTTCCTCACTGATAAATGGGGATTGTAGCTATCCCCTTCCAGATAAGAGAGGAGGCCAGTGTCCAGCCCATGGTTCAGAGATGTGGGAGCCTCTCAGTGAGTTCCCAGGAGGAGCAGGGGTACCCCTACTTATACTTGAAGCTCAGTTCTGCCCAGGTATAGAGCAGGGGGTTGGGAAGCAGAGGGCAAGGTCAGCAGCCTGGGGTGCCCAGGTGCTTCTATGATGAAGCAGGACAAATACACCACAATTTTTTCCAGGTCAGATCTACTGTGATGGGGTCTGTTCAGTGCTCATGGAGGAAGACATGGCATGGTTAGTACATGTGTGTGAATCTATATGTTTATCTGAGAGCCTTTTCCCTGTAGGCTTCCCCACACTCCCCCAGGGCCTGGAGAGATCCTGTCCCCATCATTACTGTATTCTCAGAATACCCAGTAATTGCTCCATGATTGTAAGTGTAAGAGCCAGAGCCTGGGACACTTATATTGATAATACAGAGGGGAGGGCATATGCTCTGTATGAAGCTGACCTGAGTTTAATCCCCAGCACCCCATATGGCCTCCTGAGCATTTCTAGGAGCGATTCCTAGGCACAGAGCCTCAGGAGTAAGCATTGAGCACTGCTGGGTGTGCCTCCCAAAATATAAAAATAAGAGGCCTGAGAGATAGCATGGAGGTAGGGCGTTTGCCTTGCATACAGAAGGGCAGTGGTTCGAATCTCGGCATCCCATATGGTCTCCTGAGCCTGCCAGGAGCCATTTCTGAGAGGAGAGTCAGGAGTAACCCGTGAGCCCTACCGGGTGTGACCCCCCCCCCAAAAAAAACCAACCAACAAACAACTATATAAAAATAAAATAAATAAATAAAAACTAATTCTCTCCAGGGACAGGAATGATAGTACTTTGGGGCGGGTACATGTCTCGCATGCAGCTGACCCAGATTTAATCCTCAGCATCCCATATGGTCCCTGAGCCTCTCTAAGAATCACTCTCGAGCACTGCCAGTAACCAGTAACCCCCAAACAATGTTGACAACAATAGCAAGAAAGAAGAGAAAGAGAGCCGGAATGTGTGTGCGCATACACACATAGACACACACAACTGTTTCCCAGTCTGTATCTTAAAACACACATAACATCAATTCGTGAATGTGCATCCCTAACTGCAACTCCTACTGCTTCGAAAGCATGCTTTCCTCCACAGATGAGAGCTAAGAGTGTGAGGGTCTGTCCAGCGAGCCTGAGCTCTCATGGTCCCATCTGGGGTGACTTTGTGACCTGGCTGGTTCCTTCACCTCTTTGAGTCCCTGTGTGAAAATCAAACAGACTGGACATCGAAGAGCCAGCCCAGCCCCTGATACATAGGAAGAACTCAAGCAGCTGACCTTGAACCAGATAACCTCCCCTCAGTCTTCAGAGTTGGGGCCTCTCAGGCAGAGGCAGCTGTACCCGACACTCCCTTCTTTCCTCCTTGAGCACAGTAGCCCCTCTGGGGACCCCAGAATGGGATGGGAGCTGGGCAAGTTCCTTGTGTCCAAGTTTACAGGCAGCAGGCAGCAGAAGGCAAGGACTTTACAAAGGGCCGATGTCAAGCTCTGGTGCCAACCCATGCCTGAATACATGTGTGCATGTATTCACACACACCTGTACCTGTACACAGTGAGGCTGATCTGCCCCCCTCCCCCACAACGCTGCTTATGTCCCCCAAGGACAAGGGAAGAGGGGAGTTAGTACTTCTGTTTGACCCATAGATGCCGCCAGTTCAAGTCTCAACTGCGGGGACTGAGAAGGCAGATGGTTTCACCCTGGGGAGGAGGGTTTGGGGTGACTGTGGGCTGTGACCTAACATCTATAGCTATAGCTCAGGATGCCCTTATTAACCTATTCCTCCTTCTGACCCCAGCTCTGGCCACATTCCTGATCTCAGCCCCCAGAGAGGCTCCCTGAGTCACCCCAGACTCCCCTTTTCTCCACAGTTGTCTTCACCCCCCCCAGGTCAGAAGGGAGGAGATATGCTTGGCCCCTAACAGTGTTCTGCAGTGACCAATGACAGTACTGTCCCCAAAGGGCAAAAGCACTGAGAATTCCAGCTTGTGGACCCCCTTCTCCTCTTATTCTCCCTCCTACCCATCCACACAGTGGCTAATCTCAGTTTCTCTAGATGCAACACTCACAGCGGCAGATCACCTGCCGTTGGAAAACATCCAGTGTCTCTCTGGGCCACAGGGCTGAGTCCATACTCCGCCCCCGGCACATGAGACCTTGTATGATATGGCCCTTGTCTAACTTTTCTGCTTGCTTCTGGTGTCTCTGTGTCTTCTATTTCTGTCTGTCCAAAGACCTTTGATTCATGACCGCACCAAGCATGCCTCTTTTTTTCCCCCTAAAGAACCCTTACTCACCCTTCAAGACCCAATCCAAATGGTCCCTCCTCTGGAAAAACCTTCCCCGGCACTGCGATGTGCAGCTGGCTTGCTCTTTGCTAGGGCAACGGCTTTTCTAACATAGTTCCTGAAGCAGTCCTCCTGGCAAGACCAGGAACACTTCTGCGTAAAGATCTTATTTGGGCTCTTCCCAAAGCCCCTGTGCCTAGCAGAGTCTGGCATGCACACGGCCCTCAATCTGCATCTGGCAGAGACAGAAGGAAGGAGCCCAGGCGTCGGGGAAGTCCTGCCACTTCCCTGCTCTGGCCTTGAGCCAGCAAGAACCTTCCTCCTGCAGAACTCTACACCCGCAGCACCAGCCAAGACCTGCTTCAGAGAATCACCAGAACAAGCTCTCCAGCTCTTTCTCCTCTGCTCAGCAGAGCCATGTTACAAGCTGAGGGTTCGAGAAGCCCCAGTACTTGCCAGAGATTGCCACCCAGCCTTCTCAGGATTCACAGCCCTCCGAACCCCTTCACTTACCCTGGGCGCTGGCCGTGGTGCGGCAATCTCTCAGGTTTGGCTCCTACTGTTTGGAGGAGACTGAGCCACCCAGGGGCGGTCCAACTCTCTGCCTGGCAAAGTAGGGTAGCACTCACAGAGCCTACAGCTGCCCACACCCAGAACTGCATTACTGGCCAGCCTAGAACTCAGATCCCTCAGCCCTGCCCCTCAGCTCTGGAGTGGGGCACACCTCACAGTGTGGGGTGGAGAGCACCCCTTGCCTCTTTCTAGATTCTTCTCCTCACTGACCTGTGACAAACCCATTCTGCTCACTGCCCAGGGTTCATGGTGGTTGGAGGGCTAGCATGACAGGGAGGCTGTCTGCCTTGCATGAAGCTGACCTGGGTTTGATCCCTAGCATCCCATATGGCTTTCTGAGCCTGCCAGCAGTGATCCCTGAGTATAGAACCAAGAGTAGTGCCTGAGAACAGCTGGGTGTGACTCAATCCCCCCAAAAGAGTGAGTTTATGGTTTCCCACCCTGACAGTGTTCTAGAATATTCATAGCTCTTCCGACACTTGGAGAAACTGGGAATTGGGCTCCACCATCATTTATTGAAAACAAAGGTGCATGCTTTAGCCTCCTGGATCTGTATGCTTCACTGACCCCAACTTGACCCCCAGTACCTCAATTGGTCCCTTAAGCCCTGTCACAAGTGATCCCTGAGATAGGCTGGAGCAATCAATACTAGAGCAATAAAAGAACTTGCCTTGCAGGCAGCCAGCCTAGGTTTGATCTCTGGCATCCCATATGGTTCCTTGAGCCCCACCGGAAGTGACCCCTGATCACAAGCTAGGAGTAACTCAAGCACTGCAGGTATGGTCCCAAACCCAAATATAACTAAGTAAAAATATCTCTAAATTGTTCATTTTAATGGGTGGGCCCCAGCTGTATTTAGGGGAACCCCACCAGCAAGTCTCAACCACTGGGATGACTATTTGATACAAAGGCCCACATTTATGCGTGGACATACATTTATTGGAGGGGGGTTGAGAGATCACGCCATTATTGAGAGGAGTGGAGAGGCCACATCAGAAAGATGTACTGAGGGTTCCTTATCATGTAGTATATGGGTGCCTTCGGGGATACCCAAGAGAAGGCATGAGGGCCTCGGAGGTGGAGAAGGGTCTCAGAGGAATGGAGCCTTGAAGCATATGTAGGAGCCTTCCAGACCGGGATGGAGAAAAGTGTAACCAAAGGCACAAAAATAAAGGGTTCTGAGTCAGTGTCTTCTATGGCTTCTTTCAGGATTCTCTCTCCACACCCACAACCCAGCACTCATAGCTTGTCTCCTCACTGCTTGTTTGGCTCTGTCACTCTGTTTCTTCTCTGTCCAAGTATCGCCGAGGCTTTCTATGGACCCCACTGCAGCTGGAAGGTGCCAGAATGTCCATGGCTCCCTCTGGATCTGACAGCAGTGAGAAAATGCCCCCAAAGACGCACCTCTCCCTCCCTGGTTTCACTCTCCCCCTAGCTTGTTCATGCCTCTTTCTGACCGTCTCAAAGCACAGACTTCATTTAGGCAACTTGCCCTTTCCACTCAGCACCAAGATGAGCCCGCATCTCTCACTTTCTTAAAAACTCATCTCAAATATTATATCTGACAGTGGTTGGGGGCAGTCTGCAGGGCTCTTTCAGCCCCCACTGGGGTACATGGACTCTATGCCCAGTTTTCACTTTTATCAACTTTGCAGCTCCCCTTTGGCTATGCTGCTCTATTGTCTCGGTGGAATCATGGAAAACTTCCATTTGGAAAGAAGATAAGGTTTGAAACTCTTAAAAGTTTCTCTCACCGGGTAGGACAAATGCATGAGAAGGGACAGCTATTTCTGATCACAGGCTGGAGTGACTACGGACTGTCATGCTGTCTATCTAAGAGCACAGTTCCTGTCCTGTGCATACTCAATCCCACATGCCAGCACATGGGGTCACAGGCTGGTTCCACCCAGACATGCAGAGAAGCTTCTGGAGGCTTGGGGGGAGCTGAGCAGAAAGGAAACAAATGCATTGAGGCAGAGCCCCATTCAGGGATCCACAAACTCTCTCTGGCTCTCAAACTCATTCCCAGGGCACCCAAGATGGGTTTTTACCCCCCATTTGTTTAATCTCAACTCTTGCTTTTCTGCCAAAACTATCCTTAGTCTGTGTCCCTGCTTCCCTGAGAACTGCCATCTGTTGAGCTAATCTCCACTGGTCTTTTCTATACCGGACTAGCTCAGCACAGGGCTTTCTCATAGAGTTACTATGCAAAGCAGGAAAGGCACAGAAGCCCTCAGTCTCCATCATGGCTGACTTCCAGGGCCAGTGGAACTGACCACAAGGAAAAGTGTCCCAATCACCCAGATACTTCCTTATCTGACTCAATTGAGGAACCAAGAGAAAGGAAAATGGTACAGGATGTTGGCACTGACCAGCTGATCAGGCCACCTATGTCAGGCTATGCCTGCAAAGGTTTGTCATGGTGGGACTTGGTCCCTAAGCATCCAGACAATCCTCTGTAGGTCTTCTATGTCTTTCCAGATGGGCAAGGACCCTCTCCCCACTGCACTTTCCCTCCTTCACTGTAGCTGACTTCAGAGAGATGCCAAGATAACAGCCAAGGAGGGCGTTAAAGGTGCTGGAGTGAGTGCCACAAGATCACCACTTTGCTGCTAGCCCAAACTATTAAAGCGACAAAGAAAGCTAGTGAAAAGAAACGACAGTTAATTTGAGGATTGTATACTCCATTATTGTCTAGAGTGTAAGAATCATATTTATTTATTTATTCATCTATTTATTTATTTATTTATTTATTTATTTACTTAGGACCACTCCTGGCAGGACTCCAGGGAACATATGCAGTGTTGGAAATCAAATTCAGTTGAGTTGTATATGGTTCTCAGGATCCAACTGGGTAAGTGTTTGTAAGACAAGTGTCCTGTCCACTGTACTCTCTCTATTCCAAGTATTTTATCTCTTAATGTATCTCTCTAGTCTGAAAGAAGGACACAGGACTTTCTAAATTTTATTTATTAAAAAAATCAAATTTTTGCCAGTCTATGTCTAAGCCAAATGCTAAGGTCTATGGGGCCCTTCAACTAAACTTGTGAAGCATATTCAAATTAAAGATCAAAACTCTGTACCCCAAAGAGCACCCCTAATCCAGGCAGCAGGGGACTCGGGACAGGGTGTAGTACATAGGCATGAGATTCCCAATCACATCTCCACCCCACCCTAGTTTATGCTCTGTCTTCCAGAGGCTGGAGGGCTCTGTGAGATTTCAGGGCCAGGAAGGGCAGGAATTGGGGGAAGAGCAGGGCTGGCTGAATGGACACCAGGATACTGAAGACTGAAGAGGCCCCTCCACAGGAAATGCCATATGGCTTGTGGCCATGTTAGGGCTCCCCTGGGGGGCCGCCCCACACTCACCTGCCTCTGTGTCCTTCTCAATCCACAACAGAGTCTGGCACCTGCAGGCAAAGGGAGGAGAAAGGCCAGTCAGAGGGAAGACCAGGGCTCAGAGCTGCTTGTGCAAACCTTCTATTTGTCTGCAATGAGTGAGTGGATTCCAGTAATGAGAACCTGGAGTTCCCCCACAAGAGTGGATAGAATTGCCTCCATTCTAGTAATACCCAGGCCAGCAATGAGCAGAGCCCCACAGGTCCTCACCAGACCTGTACTCCTGCCCCCACTAGACCTGAGACCCCTGCCATGGTATGAGCAGCCCAGCACCCCCTTTCAGGCAATCCAGCCCTCTTCTTTCTTCCCCCTATCCATTCTGGATGCAAAACTCCAAGTCCTTAAGGGTCAACCTGGGAGAAGCCCGAGAGAGACCATGCTGACTCCTCTCAAGGTCCAGAGGGATGAGCAGTTGAGCCAGCCCTCAAACCTGCCAGCCCCAGCCTTGCACTCATCTACTCTGCCCTCAGACCAGAGCTGCCCATCTGCCCACTCAGCTCCCCTGCATGGCCTCTAAGTGTCCTGCCTGCTTGGGCACCTGCCTATGGCCTTCTAGGAAAGAGCCATAATCCTTTGGGGCTACAGGAACTGGCCAGTGCAGACAAGGGGCCAAAGAGCCCCATTGAGAGTTCCAGGTCCAAATGTTTTCTAAGAAATGTACTGGCCCCATGGGAGGTAGTCTGGCACCCCTGTTCGGGGAACAGGGGGCAGGAAGTGAGTCCAGACACCAACTGAGAAACTGAGGTTGGGTGAGGGCGGGGCTTGCATAGTTGTCTCAGCCAGAACACAGGCCAGAGCCTGCTAACTTGGCCTTCCCTACTATCCACTCTCCAGGCCCAAGCAGGTAGAAAACCCTAGGGAGAGCCCTTCCTCTCCAAGATGGATGACAGGGATGAAAGATGGTTGAGCATCTCTCCTCACTGGCCAATTTTTAATCACAGAGGAAAGGAGAACTCAACCCATTGGCACAAACCAACCTTCCCTGGGTCCCATCCAGATTTCAAAAACAACTGGAAAGAGAAGTTATCAGGCCAACTTCCAAATTGCCCATAACTGTGCAAGGGATGCTACACAGGTCAAGCCAAAGGAAGAAAATAGTCAGGGATAAACTGTCTGAGAAAACATTCTACTGTGAATTCAGTAGAAGAGTTTTGCTGACTGGAGGCAGCAACCAAGGTGGGCCTCCTTGAAGAGGAGGGTGGGGAAGGCATTATTTGTTCTAAGTTCCCTTCTCAGATGGGGTGTCATAAGTTCTTTGGCTATCACTGTTGAATCAATAAGGCCACACGTTTGAGAGCTCACATCCAGGTGTGTCCCAGCCTCAGCCCACAGGATTCCATTTCTCATGGGTCACCAGCACTAGACTTCCAGGGCATACCCTCTAATACAGCTGCAGGGGACTAGCTCTGGGTTCGAGTGCTAGCTGGCTTCCTGCTCCTTCCTCTCCACTAGGCCAACTGTAGGCCTCAGTTTCTCTAGATGTGCATGAGGCAGAGGGAGTAGATTATAGTTTCTCAGAGTGAGGTCTGAGAGTACAGATCTTTTGAGGGGCTTCTGAAGACAGGGTACTATGTTTCATCACTGGTGAATTTCCCAAGGCAAAACTCTGTTAAGTTATACAGTATAGAAACCAGTATTAATAGACTCAGCATGCCCCAAACTAACTCAGTTCTAAAACATTAGTTTTTTGAGGCATGATTATTAATAGCCCACAAATTAACATTCCTCAGAAGTCACTCTGGGAATGCTGCGGTAGAGAAGAGACCTCTCAGATGCCTTCCTGCTCTTGCGCCTGGGGAGTTCATAAGAGTACAGGGTGCGGAATTTCACCCCAAGTGACTTTTTCAGAATGTCTCAGCTGCATTATGGCCAATATGTGTGGGTGTCCCTGAAGCTTCCATGCAGATAGGGTGTCTGAGCTCCAGCACAACAGTCCTTGCATGCGACCCATGCATGACCACCTGCACAGTCACAATTCTAGAGGGACTGACCATGTGTGGACATCACATCTGGTGTGAAAAGCTCAGTCCTGGAAAAAGGGTTGTGCTATTAATAAAGATGCTTGGAGCAGAGGGTAAGGTTACAGGGGTCTCAAACTCAATTTACCTGGGGGCGCAGGAGGCAAAGTTGGGGTGATCCTTGAGTGCAAAGTCAGTAGTAAGCCTTGAACATTGGGGGGGGGGTGACCCAAACAACTAAAACAAAACAAAACAAAACAAAAAAGGATTCCTCTAGGGCAGGGCCACAAAATGTTGTACGGAGGGCTGTTTGAGGCCCACGGGCCATGAGTTTGAGACCCCTGGTTTAAAATCTTTAAGAAGTAACACAACTTGGAATATACTAAGAGGAATCTTAGCTTATCTATAAGTTACCTACAGGATTCTCTGGCCACACTTGTTAAGTACCAGCTTGATGGAAAGAATGAACGTACGCATGCCAGAATGAATGCATCTAGGGATGAATGAAAGGAAGAATGCACTAATAAATGAATGCAGGAATGAATGAATAAATGTTGAAATCTATGAATGTAGAGATAAATGAAACAATGAATAAATAAAGGAGTGAATGGAATAATGAGTAAATGAATGTAGAAATAAATAAATGCAAGGGTGAAAAAATTCAAAAGTAAATGATTGCAGGGATGAACAATGTAAGAATGAAGGAATTCAGAAAGGAATGAATGCAGATATGAATGCAAGCAAATTGGTTTCGTGTGTGTGTGTGTGTGTGTGTGTGTTTTGCTAGAAACCAAACCCAAGACCTCACATATACCAGACAAGTACCCTGTTGCTCAACTCCATGTCAGTCCTAAACCAGGAGCACAGAATCTAAATATGGAGAATGAGGACATTTCCATTGGTGAGTGACAAACCTAATGAAGATTAAAGCAAAGAAGAAGAATGTACACTCTTTAAGGCAGTGCTTCTCAAATAGTGGGGCACGCCCCCCAAGGGCGTGCGAAGCTCCATAAAGGAGGTTGTGTTTGACCTCAGCAAACACTGTCCTAACAAGCTAAGCCCCGTGTTTATGTCTCTGGAGCTGAGAGTTGCTGTGTCCTGCTTCAAACCCCGCTTCGAAAAGCTCTGCATTGCAAAACGTGCTCATTGGAGCCATTCATCCAGACATCACCTCTGATTAAAAAAATCAGCTCAAATTATTTTATATATTTTTGTTTTTCAGGTTAAAGTTTTTTTTATAAAGATACTTTTTACAGTCGCTCGGGGGAGCAAAAAATGTTTTCTTCCTAGGGGGGCATGACAGAAAATAATTGAGAAGCACTGTTTTAAGTCAAAGTGTAGTAGTGTTGGAAAAGTCCCCCATTCTGGATTTTTCTGGCTTGGATGCTCAGACAGAGACTGGGGGGTGGACAATGCAGAGGTCTCCTCTTCCCCAGTGACCCCAGGCTGGAGCCATGGCCAGACACGAGGGCTGTTCTGTGTCCTCCCATGAGCTGGCAGCAGCTTTTACATTTCAAAATGCCATCTGAAATCTGAAGCCGAAATGGGCCACTTTTTCCAGGTAACTAATATCCTTGATGTGAGCGTTGTTGCAGTGACTGTGCTGCCCCCAAGAACCCAGAGGTGAGAGCATTGGAGCCGTCTGAGCACAGACTGTCCT
Organism: Suncus etruscus; assembly: GCF_024139225.1. Classification (NCBI taxonomy): domain Eukaryota; kingdom Metazoa; phylum Chordata; class Mammalia; order Eulipotyphla; family Soricidae; genus Suncus; species Suncus etruscus. Next base: position 34,312,666 of record NC_064867.1, on the reverse strand, counting down.
AGCCCTGCTCTGCTGGTTTCCAATGCTCCCATCTCTTTAGAGACTTCACAAGCTGGAGACATTTATCAGACCTCAGAGGCCTTTCTCCTCAAACTGGTGAGATAGTACAGTGAGAAGAACACCTGCCTTGCACACAGATGATCTGGGTTGGATCCCCATCATCCTAGATAGTCCCTCGAGCACCATCACAAATGATTCCTGAGCACAAAGCCAGGAGTGACCCCTGAGTATTGCTTATTGTGGTCCCTGAACCAAAAAAAAAAGTGGGGGGGGGGGAGGAAGAGAGCCATTTCTTCCTGTTATTTCTGGAAATGTTCAAGAGAATTTCAGGAAGGCTATGAACCTGGGTTGAGGATGCATGTCAGGGAATGTGAGGCCAGAAGGAAGGTGAGGAGGGCCAGTGACTGAGTGACAGCTGGGCAGAATGTCCACTGAGCTAGCAGGTGCAGGGGCTTCGGATTCCCATATTGGTTTCCCTCAATTCACTGGTGTGAGTTACAGAATCTAGCACTCGAGGTCCTGACCCGTAGCAGCTGGGAGGTGAGGGCTGAGTGCCTCGGAGAGGTCAGACCCAGCTCCCCCAGAGGGCCCCAAGAGATGCCAGGACAGCACTGCAGTATGCCCACATCTAGACTTAAGGCCCTACTGGTCTGGCTCAGTGCCAATCAGGGATACTTAGGCGCAGTACTGAACAGAACTCTGGGTGAAATGGTGTTGACTGTCCTCTTCTCTGACCTTCCCAGATTTATGAGACTCCCCAAGACTGAAATCACTGTCTCCACAACCTTTAACCCATACTCTGTCTCCTTTTTAAAGCTTCTCACAGCTGTCTGATAGCTATGAGAATCATCCCCTATGGTAGCAATGAGGCCTTATCCTATTTCAGGGGCCTCTGAAGCTACACACAAGGCTACTGGGCCTTTCCTAGTGATATATGGTCAGTAATGTATAGGTCTAACAGTGCAGAGGCCATCAGGATTACATCTGGAAGTGCTCAGGAAACCTGGCCCAGAATACAAAATCCATTCACAGTAGGAGCCATAATGGAGAGCCAGGTCAGAATCTTGCCTATTTTCTGCTTGTGAAGCCAAGCAGAAACCATGATCCTAAAGGATGGGGAGAGGGGACATAGATAACTGCTGCTTCCAGAGATTGGGGACACTGTAGACACCAAAACTGGGCCTCTTTCATCTTTTTACCCTACAGGATCAATAAAAGAATTAGAAAAATTGGTAAAAAGGGATGGAGAAATGGATGGATGGAGGGAAGAAGGAAGGATAGATGAATAGAGGAAAGGAGGGATGGATGGATAAATGGATAAAAGGAAGGATGGCTAGATAAATGGGTGGGTACATGGATGTATGTAGAGAGGGATGAATTAATGGTTGTATGCATGGAGGGATGAAGGGAAGGACATAGGGATAGATGAATGGAGGGATAGATGAACTGTATGGAGATATGGATGGATGGGTGGAGATCCATAGAGAGATGATAGAGGCATGAAGGGATATAGAGATGAATGGAGAGATGGATGGAGGGATGAAGGGAGGGATGTAGGCATGGAAGGATGGATGGAGGGGTGGATGGACGGAGGAATGTATAGATGGATGAATGGAGGGATGTACAGATAACTGGTTGGTTGGCTAGATAGATAAATCAGTGGATAAAAGGATTGGTGGATGGATAGGTGGATAAATAAATGGGTGAATGGATATATGAATACATAAGTAGGTTCATGATGGGTGCATGGTTGTATGGTGAATGGATGAATGGGTAGGAATGGTGGATAGGTGGATGGATGGGTGAGTGAGTGGTAAATGGACTGATGATAGATGAGTGGGTTTTTGAATGAATGGATTGGTAGGTGAATGGATGGATTGGTGGGAGGGAAGGTAGATGGCTGGGGAAGTGGGTGAATAGATGGGTGGATGGATGGTGGCTAGGTGGCTGGATGAATAAAAAAGGTGGGTAGATGGATAAATAGGTTGATGAATAGTAAGTAGATGGGTAGATAAATAGATAGGTGAATGGGTAAATGGATGGATAGGTGATGAATGGGTGGATAGATGGATTACAAGGCCCTCTATTGTCAGCTATGGTCATGTCCAAGGCCCCATTTGGGGCCTAAGATAATCCCAGTTTCTGATTTGATCTCCTGGAGTTGAACATCTAGAGACAAAAGCCCACAATGAGCAAATGGCCACTCAAATCTGAGAATGTTTCTGATAAGGAGAAAGTGGTAAGAAGCTACACCACAGGGCCCAGGTGGAAGTCACAGAAAGGACTTTGAGTTGGGGCCTAAAAATGTGTAGGTTCTGGGCAGAGAAGATGTTGGAGGCAGAGGGTATGGCACAAGCAAAGGCAGGGTGCTTGGCAGTTCCAGAGAGAAAGTATGTGAGAGATAGCATGCTGTCATGTGATACTGAGGTATGGACAGACAGTGAGGGACAGAATGCTGTCAGGTGACACTAAAATATGGACAGCCTCCTGGGCTACAACAGGACTTTAAGATATTCTCTTGGGGACAATGAAAGCCACAGAGGTCATGAAGTGAGAGGTCATGAAATGAGAGGTGAAGAAAGGATTTGGTCTCTGTGCCATGGAGAAAATATTTGGGAAAGCACAAGAGTTGCTGAGAGTAGAGGCAGCTGTTCCAATGTATAAGAAGGAGATAATTGTGGCCCGCACTGGGTTGTGGCCACAATAGAAGACAGGTCTGAGAAATGACCCTCATTTATCTACCCATTCGCTAACTCAAGGTTAGTGCCTGAGTTCACAAGAACCTCTCTGGCCTCTATAATAGGCTCTCAGAGGCTTCAAGTCCAACCTCAGCTCAGATACAGAGCAGGCCCTCTCTGAGACCTGGGCACCCTGTAAAGTTCGGCCTTTGGGGCCAGAGCAGTGGAGCAACAGTAGGGTGTTTGCCTTGCACATGGCTGACCTAGGAGGGACCACGGTTCGATCCCCTGGCGTACCATATGGCCCCCCAAGCCAGGAGCAATTTCTGAGCACATAGTCAGGAGTAACCCCTGAGCATCACCAGGTGTGACCCAAAATCAAAGAAAAAAAAAGAAGAAAGTCCTGCCTTCTTTAAGGAGATGCCACTTGTACTGCCCAGTACAAGATCTAACAGTTTATAAGTAATGCCATTTGCACTTTCCAGTCCCAAACACAACATCTTACATACGCTTCGGTCTTTATCTTATCTGATCCCTCATAGTTGCTGGGCAGATAGCAGAATACCAGTTTCCAATCCTTTGAAAGGATCAATACTCACTCATTTTTTTTTAAGAATCTAGACAATAACAACCAATATGATGTAGTTCGTTTTTGTAACCAATGGTAGTTGCCATGACCTGAAATTTCTACAAACATGGGATTAGTGATGTTCAACCAAGACTCACAGCAAATAGAGGGGCTAGTGACCCTCCATCCACATGTTATCAATTAGTCAATGCAATACTTAAAAGGATGTTTCTCTATAAAATTATTTTATTTTAATATCTTTCTTTAAACACCTTGATTACAAATATGATTGTGATTGGGTTTCAGTCATGTAAAGAGCACCCCCTTCACCAGTGCAATGCTCCCATCACCAATGTCCCAAATCTTTATGAAATTCTTATTGAGAAATTATTCATAGAGCCAGAATGATAGTACAGAAAGGAGGGCACTTGTCTTGCATGTGGCAATCAGGTTTAATCCCTGGCTTCACATATCACTGCTAGGAGTGATACCTGGACATAGATTCAGGAGTACCCCCTGAGAATTACTAGGTGTAGCCCCCAAACAAAACAAAATTAAAAAGAAACTTCTGAGAAGTTGCTGCTATTTGTGTTTAATTGCATTGATTGCATTAATGTTGAGACAAATATTAACTACATTTGCTGAACTCATGGCAGTAGTACTATCATTTATTCTGAACTAATTAATTGATTTGCTTTGCAAGGTGCATCACAGCTTCTGGATTCGGAAGGTGTGTGCCCTTCAGCACCACATGTATGGAATGTTCCAAAGAGTGAAGTCATGATACCGCAATAAACATGAAGAACCATCAACAACAACAACAAAAAAGCAAATTAACCAACCAAACTACAAGATACCCAGAATATGAGCCCCAAGAACACTGAGTGTGATGTGTGTTGTGTGAGCACAAAATAAAGCCTGCTCCCATCCTGTTCTGCTACAGCTGGAATCCCCAACTTTTCACTGTTCTGCGGAGCATGACAGGTGGTTGGGACACCCGATGAAACATCAGATGATGGGACATCCTGTGCATATAGAGTTGGGTTACTGACATATTTGAGCAAACAGACGATTTTAAAATATGGTGCCCAGGAGGGATGATGGCTAACCATATGGAACATGGTTTCATGATCTGATATGCATCTCTGGGGTCTCCATGTATTCCATGGAAATTGGGTGCAGAACCTCCTTTACTGAAAGGGAGCACCTTACACCTGGGGAATGAGGGGGCAGGAACTATCTTTTTCAGAGGAGGTTTTGGAAAGGGTAACTGCAAGCAGGACATGCGAGAGTGAATCCTCGAAGGCTGATGTCACCACACCCCTGAGCTCCATTTGTGATTATTCATCGTCAACACAGTTACCACACCATTTCTTCAAACCCCCTCACTTCCCCTTCCTGCCAAGTCAACAGTTCAGCTCAATCACGAACTATATTAATTGAAAAAAAAAAACCTATATTAATTCATTGAAAGTGGTATTTGCTGGTAACACCAAGGCAGGAATTCTCTTATGGCCAGCATGGAAGGATGCTGAGAGCTGAGTGGATGGGGCAAGGAGGCTGAGTTTTAGGCATCTGCTTCAGAATACACACCCCCACTAGCAAAGCACCAGGCAGGGTCTGAGAATAAGCCCTTTCACCCCATCTGTGGGACTGGTTGAACTTCCAAGGGTGAGTAACTCAAAGCAGTCAGTCCACATCTTTGGATCCATATCAGTGCCACCACCCTTCAACTATGCCCTCTGCCTTCCTCTGGAGGTCAATCAAATTCAAATTAATAAATGTGGTGTCAGGAACATAAGGGTGGAAAGGTTTAGGGCACAGACTGATTTCAGTTTCACCACTTGTCAACCCCGTGCCCTGGTGCCTGGCTCTCTTTGACTCTGTTTTCCCATCTGTAAATCCATAAAATGACATGTCTCCTAGGGGCAGCAAGAATTAAAGAAGCCAATAATTGTTAAGTGCTCAGCAATGACTCAATAATTGTTGTATTAAAAACTTATGGGCCTGCGTACATAAGAGTTCATAAGTACTGAATACATAAATACATAGAGCAGGTAGGGCATTTGCCTTGGATGTGGCCAACCCAGGTTCAATACCCTGCATCTCATATGGTTCCCCAAAACCTTCTAGGAGTGATTTCTGAGTGTAGAGGCAGGGGTAACCCTTGAGTACCACCAGGTGTTACCCCCAAACCAAAACCAACAAACTATGGCATCATAAAAAGTTGTTTGAAGCCTGAGTCAAGATAAAGCACCAGATCAACTGAATTTCAACTTCTATTGCATTAGTTATCATTAGTTATCAGGGGACAACTTTTTACTACCTGTAATAACAACCTGTAGGGTCTCAACTTGGAATTCACCCCACTTTACAGAGGCAGAATCCTCGGGTTCAGATAGATGCTCAGTGGCAAGCCCAAGATCATACAGCTGGAGGTGACAATTAGAATATGAATCCAGCTCTGACCAACCCCAAACCTTGGGTTCCTCTGCCATCTCATCTCATCATCCAAGCTCCGGCTCATGGAGATCAACTAACTCCTGAAGCTTAGACTAGGGCAGCCCAGGTCCTCACGAAAGCAAAGGGATGCTATGAACTGGAAGAAACAGACACTGAAGAATGACAACAACCCCAGCCAAGGACCCTAGGCATGATGCACAAAGGTTCTCTTCTCTTCAGAATGGGGGAGGCTGGAAAGAGCTGCCAATCTGAGCAAAAAGGGGGGAAATAAAGGGGCTGGAGCAGTGGCATGGAGCGGTAAGATGTCTGTCTTCCCATCACTAGCCTAAGACGGACCACAGTTTGATCCTCTTGTGTCCCCCAAGCCAGGAGTGATTTCTGAGTGCATAGCCAGCAGTAACCCCTGAGCATCACAGGATGTGGCATCCCCCCCAAAAAGAAGGGGCAATAGCAAATCTCTAACTCAGCGGAAGTTCTGCTGGGAGGTACCTGGGATTGTTCTAGAAGCCTTGGTCAAACACACAATTGTCATTCACAAGGGAGGTGCATGAGAGAAAGATGGGGGTGGAATTTTTAGTCTCAGTGGGCATGGCATGTGTTGGGGGGGGGGAAGGCAAGGTTTCTGGTCAGGTAGGCCTGTCCTGCACTGGGGGAGGGTGTTTCTAGATCAGCAATGAGCATAGTCTAAACTCAGGGGTGGAGTTTCTAGCCCAGTGGGCTTTGTCTACTGCTGAAGCCCCCAGCCCAGGAGAGGAGTTGCCTGGAAGTTAAGGAGTCTTGGAGGCTCAGTTCAAGACCTGGCTCAGGTCCCAGGTACCTGAAATCTGGAAGAACCGTTTCTGTACTCAAATGATAACAGCATCATTCTCTACAGCACCCAGTCTCTGGCAATTTTGATCTTTTGGCTTTGAGTTTTACAAATCAGGGACATTATATATCAAAGCACATGTTGGGGGGTTCTTAAAAATGGTGTTATTCAGGCCCGGAGAGATGGCACAGTGGTGTTTGCCTTGCAAGCAGCTGATCCAGGACCAAAGGTGGTTGGTTCGAATCCCGGTGTCCCATATGGTCCCCTGTGCCTGCCAGGAGCTATTTCTGAGCAGACAGTCAGGAGTAGCCCCTGAGCACCGCCGGGTGTGACCCAAAAAAAACTAAAAAAAAAAAATGGTGTGATTCTGGACACTTACTCATAGGTAATCCACAGAAGGACATCATTGTCACTGTCCCAAGGCTGGCCTGGCCACAGTTGGCCACACTGGGGCTGGACTTGGTCTGGATCTCCTGGGGACCCTTTAGGACTTAACCAGCCCGAATTATCAGTGTATCCATTATAGCTGGCACTATCCTGAGGCCCAGTGGCAGGGGGCTGAACTTGGGCCTGGCTGAACTTGGGCCTGGCCCACAAGTACCTGGTGAATCTAAGCCTCTGGTCATGGGGAGGGCACAAAGGGACACTGGCAAGGGGACCTGTTCTCCTTCCTCTCTCTCCACATCTAGAGCCCACACACACTAGCTCGTCCAGCCCCTGCAGGAATTTTGTTGCCAGATTTTGAGCACTGAGGTTCTGATATAACCATTCCTGAATTCTTCTGCAGCACAGAGTCATTCTACCCTCAGTCGGAGGTGGTGAGATTCTGGGGGACAGTACTGCCATAAGATCAGGCCTTGTGGCTTGAGAAAGGAAGAGACAGAGCAGGGAGTTGAGGTCATCCTGCTGGAGTCAGGGCTTTTCCAAATAAAAACAAAATAAATGCAGGAGCTGGGGGGCTGGTAGGAACCAGAGCTGCCCCCAGCCCTAGGGACTGTGGTTAGGATTCTCATTCACCCCAGTGTGGCTCCCAGGGAGACCTGAGATCTCTGGAAGTTCTTGCCAGGCCGATGAAGCACAAATTCTTCTGTTCCTGGCCTGGCTCTGAAGCTGAGGTGGTTCTGAGCATGAATGAGACACTCCCCTGTCCCCCATTATACCCCAAGGACACAGAAACTTGGCTTTCTAGTTCTCAGCTGTGCTTCTCCCATGACTTCCTTCTTTTGACTCAGGGACCCTCTGAAGCCACTTAGTGTTCAGTTTGGGGACCTCAGGAACAGATGTGTGAAGCTGCTATGGAGGGCCATAATGGGAAATTATGCTACTCCTGTGAGTCGCTGTGGGTACCCCTTACTTCTCTCTCTCTCTCTCACCTGACCAGCCCACTACCTTCTAATTGGTCTCCATGGATGATTCCCATATGGTCAGCTTTAAGAGCTTCCGGAAGAGGATATTGGCTGAACCTGGAGCCACCCCAACCCTCCAATCTCTAGGGCTTTCCTGGGCCACCAGAAGTCAGAGGATTTCCCTGGAACCAGCTATTAAGCCTCAAATCTTACAAAGGGGCTTAGAAATGCTGGGTGGGGTCCTGGCAGACTGCCTGCCATCAGCCAGCCTTTGGACCCCCAGGTAGAGGGGGGCAGGGATGATACTGAGATGCCACCTGTGAAGGAGAATTTCTCTCCCATGGCCCCTTGTGCTAACACAGTCACAAACTCAATCACCTGCTCAATGTTTCTTGAACTAGAGTGGCAGGTCATTTGCATGAGAATACAGGGACAGCAGGACCCCCACCTTAAAAATGTACAGGTTTGACGGCTAGTGCTGGTTACAGACAGCTGATCTCTCCCACCATCCCAATGGCCTGGGGAACCTGGGAGACCACCCAGGCAGGGGAGTTTGACCCCTAACACCAGGGAGATCAGGGAGACCTTCTAGCAGGAGGGTCATTGTCATTGGCAATGCTTAACAGTCACATTCCTGATTTTAGCTGCTTGGGGTGGGGTCCTACTTTCAGCCAAGACCAAGTCACAAAAACCTAAACATGGTCACAACACATGAAACAACAGCCTGTCTGCTGTGGGTGGCAGAAAGTGAGGGTCAGTGATGGATGGAAGGGAATCTGGCCCAGCAATACCTAATTCACCCCATAAAGGGCCTCACACCTGTGGCTTAGAGGGGAGCCCAGGTGGGGTCCAACATGCCCTGAGATGAGGGAACAAGAGAAGGAGAGACAGAAAGAGACAGAATGAGACAGAGACAAAGTGAGACAGAGAGAGACAGAGATAGAGAAGCAGAAATTGCTCAGTAACTCATAGAGGGGTGCTCCAGTTCTTAGTGGGACTGTGCCTGAGAAAACCACCCAACTCTAGGGAGAGACCATCTGAGAGAGCTGAAGGGCACATGGCTGGTATTCAGGAGACCTCTAGTATTGTCTCTTGGCATCTGTGGTCAACTGGCAAATTGCAAAATTTATAGGCTGAGTCAGGTCTGCAAAAGGATCTTTTCAGTCCTGGGACCAGCACTGAGTTGGCCTCTACTACAAAAAATGTAGTAAAAAAATTTCCAAGAAGCTCAAGTACCTCTCAGATCAAAGCTTAAGACTATGGAGAGGAAGACAAAATGATCCAGTACCCAATATGGCAAAATTTAGTGTCTGAAATGAAATAAAGTTACCCAGCATGCAAAGAAACCGGAAGTGACAATCCAGTGAGAAAAGAAGTCTATTCACCCCAAATAGACCCAGAGCTGATGTTGACACCAGAAAAAGCGGATAGGGACATGGTAATCATCATGATCACTGAATCAGAAAAAGTGGGTTGAGACATAGTAGCCATTATGATCACTGAATTCCATCTGTGCAAAACGCCAAGCACAGACACATATAAAAAAACGACACAGAATGAGTCTATGGACTTGTGAAAAGATGCAGGGAAATTCATGGCGGATGACAGCACAGAAGAAAAATCAGTGAACTTGAAACCACTCTGGAAGAATTGAACTGGTGAGCCAGAGAATAAGTGACATTCATTGAGGCAAAAGATGGGAAAGGCATTTGAAAAAATAATGGGTGAAAGATTCTCAACATTTGAGGGACACAGAGTAAGTAAATGCAAGACATTTTCCTTGTATGTGGCCAACCCAAATTTAATCCCTAGCACCCCATATGAACTCCTGAACCCACCAAGAGTGATACCTGAGTACAAAGCTAAGAGTTAAGTCCAGAGCACCACTAGATGTGGCCCAAAATTTAAAAAACAGTTATTTTCTCAATACTGATAAAACCAAGAGGTGCCTCCCACCCACACTCAAATAGTCCCACCCACAGAAAGAGAAAGTTTCACCTAAATCAACTTTCATGAGACAAGTGATAAAGAGAACATGTAAAAAAAAGGCAGGAAAGAACAAGAGATATTATAGACAGTAGGACAGCTTTTTTGAAATGCAAAAGAAAAGAAAGTGTAAACCTATGAATAAAAATATCTTTCCTTGAAAAGGCTAAATAAAGACATTTTCAGACACACAAAATCTGAACGAATGTACCAGCAGCCGTCACACTTTAAAAAAATGGTAAAGGAAGTCTTTCAGATGGAAGGAAAAGGATGCCAGATGGAAATATATATATATATTCTTAGGGGCACCCTGGCAATGCTTAGGGTTGCTCTTGGCTCTGCACTCAGGAATTACTCCTGGTGGGCTTGGGGGATCATATGGGGACGCTGAAGGATTGAATTCAGGTTGGTTGTGTGAAGGGCAAGTGTCCTCTGCACGGTGCTATCACTGATCCCCAGACAGAAATGTAGATCCTTATCAGGAACAGAGTATGCTGAGACTGGAAAGGACAGAGGACAAAATGGATGATTTCAAAATTTACCCAAAACTTTAAAAAAGATACTAAACATACAGACTACTTAAATGGAAGTAGCATGTGGATACTGAGATGCAGGAAAGAAAATGTGTGGCGATGGTGGTCCCCAGATGGAGGGTGGGGGTGAGACATGGTTTTCTGTCTGCCTGGAAGGCGAATCTTCGATAGGTCACCATAAATCATCTGAAGACAGACTAATGAATTGGAGATCTAGTCTACTAGTGCAAGGAAACTAGTGACAAAACAGAGAATCAGAGCTGATTGGACAACAAAAGAGCTAGGTTTTCAATCAATCCCCCCCTCCAAGAAAAACAATCAGTGAAAGAGGGAAAAAGAGAACCAAGAACAGAATAATGACTAAGTCCTAGAATCAGACTTTTATGCTCCAATGAATTTAAGGAATCTCTCCCAGTCTCCCACTAAAAAGCAGAAATGTTAAGACTATTAACAGACCAGATATAACACAACAAAGCTCAGAGCTGGAGCAATAGTACAGTGTGGAGGGCGTTTGCCTTGCATATGGCCAACCCTGGTTTGATCCCCAGCATCCCATACAGTCCCCCAGAGTATCACCATATGTGATCCTTGAATATAGAGCTAGGAGTAAGCTCTGAACACTACCAGATGTGTACCTGAAAAAATAAACAAACAAATAATGCAACCTGTAATCCAGGCTTCAAATGTAAAGGTATGAAGTAGTTTAAACCCAAATGTTGGGATGAGGGGAAGATCTGTTATGCTGACACAAATCAACTAAAAGAGGGGCTGAATTCATATTAGATTTCAGAGCAGAGAATATTAGTCAGGGTAAAGGAGGCAATTTAATGGCAAAAGGGTCTGTCTGATCAACAAGAGGTCACTGCGCCCCAAAAAAGTTAAGTCAGAGAGGTTAAAACACAAAGTCAAGGGCTGGAGTGATAGCGTAATGGGTAGGGCACGTACTTGCCTTGCACACTTAAGACCCAGGTTTTATCCTCAGCATCCCATCTGGTCCTCCAAGCATACAGGAGTGATTCCTGAATGTGCATCCAGGAATAACTTCAAATGTGTTGAAAACAAACAGAAATAAAACAAAAACTAAAAAATAAAGCACAAAGTAAAACCAATGGACATGTAAAGAAGCTATCACATTTTCACTCAGAGCTGAAGACTTCCAGACCTCCCAGGAACTGAGACATAAATGGACCAGAGAACTTTCCTGCAGGGCAAGAAAGAGGTTGGCCAACATTTCAGAGTAGCACGCTGATCTTTCAGACTTCTCAAAAGAAACCTTCCATTTTTTTTTTCAAAGATGATGCCAAATCAAAGATCAAATTCTATGCAGAGAAATCGCTGGCACATCAAAATCCAACTTAGGAGGCATGACCAGTCATTATCCAGAATTTTCACCAGGAGCTAAGAAGACAGACAGTCAATACAAACTGGGGCAAAGGTGAGCCCAGAAACTTCCCCAGAGAAGATATAGGAAATGTGAGTGTTTGTAAAGATATGTCACAGCCTGAGTCAATAGAAAAAAGCACCAGGAAAACACACTGTAGAATGGGACAGGATCAGAACTTCCGAAGGGCAGAGCCTGACACCTACTCACAAAACACCTGAAACTTCCTGTAGAATTGGTGTGGAACCACATGGGGCCACCTCAGCACTGGTGGTTCCTGCAGTTGTATGGCCAATTGTCACAACGTGACCCCATCACTCAAGCAGGTGCCCCCAGAATAGTGGACACATATGTCCAGGAAAGGACAAGCACACCAAGATGCACAGGAATGATATATGCAACATATGTCCCTAAGAGGCCAAGCACTGAAAGATTCTGCCATACAAAGGACTGTGACAATGAGCTTGAGTGAAGGAAGTTGTCCCTTTCCTTAATAGACCAACTTTACAGAAATCTGGTCCCCTCGACAGAAGTCCCATAAGAACAAAGGATTCCCATTCAGCAGCAACAGGAAGAAGATGAGCAACTGGCTGTAGGTGGGAAGGCTGAGAGGAACCCCCAAGAGATGTGAAATACTGTGAGGGGTGCCTGATGTTCCATAACAGCAGTGGGATGAGTTTATTGGTATAGATGCAGGACAAAAGGGACCCACTACACATTATATAAATATATAATTATATATTATATGTAAATATAACTGTACACATTAGTTTTTCAGGGAATTATTGAAGCTATACATGGCGATGCTGGGGAGGCCATACTGCACTGGGAATCAAATCTGGGATTACATGCATGCCCACTAGCCCTTTGAGCTATCACTCTGGCCCCCAACTGTACCCCATATGGCCTACCAAGACTTCCAGGAATGATTCCCAAATGCAAAACCAAGAGTAAGACCTCAGCACAGTCAGGTCTGGCCAAGAAACAAAACATAAAAAGAAAACCAGTAAGTTGGACTTCGTGCAAACTAAACTTTAGTGCATCAAAGAGGGTATCCAAAGAGTGAGAAAATCCAGAGAAGGTCTTTGCGGATCCTCTATCTGATTAGAGATACTCTCTGGCATATACACAGAGTTTCTGCAATTCAATGAGAAGACAAACAACCCAGTTCAAAGCTGGGCACAGGATTCAAACAGGCATTTTCCCAAATAGATGTTGATTGATCACAAGCACCAGGGAAGTTTCCCAACAGCTTCCACCAGCAGGGAAAGAAAATGCCAATCAAAAAAAAAATCCCTCACAGGGGTGACTAATTTAAATGACATTAAAGTAGTGAATGTTGGCAAGATGTGGAGAAACTGGGACTCATGAACATTTCTGGAGGGATTAAGAAGTGATATAGTTGCTAGGAAAGTTTTAACTATTCCCTGAAAAATTAAACAGCATTTCCATCTGACCCAACATTCCCTTGCTATTCAGTCCAATTGCTAAAGACAGGTACACAAATAGATGTCTGCCTGTGCTCATCATGAACTATTTGCAGTGGCTCTAGGGTGAAATTGTTCAGTGCACCAAAGGATGAAAAGCAAGCTGTGAGATAGCCATGAAGTGGAATTAATTCACACATGAGGAGGAATGAAATCCTGACATGTGCTAAATGGAGATGCACCTAGAAAACATTAGACTAAATGAGTGAACCAAGCATTATAGGCGATGAAACCCTTTACAATGTTCAGGATAAGCAAAGCTATGGAGACAAAATGCAGAATTATAGTGGTCATTGAGGAAGATAATGGGGAAGGTAACTGTTCCAAGAGTGTGGGGTTGACCTTGGGGATGCTGAAAACACTTTGGAACTAGAAAGAAGTTGTTCTATGACAGTATATACAATGTCATGAGTAATATCTGTTTGAATTGGTTCATTGGTTTATTCTATGTGCTTCATTGAAATAACAAAACATTGAATTTCTGTCAATTATAGGGAGCAACAGCTATTATGGTTATGTAAGAGAATGATCATCTCAGGAAAGATTATTTAGGGTCAAGGAGAATATTGAGTGAAAATTACTGTCAAATGGTTTAGGAAAACATATTACACTTGTGGGTGGTTGGGTAAGTGGGTGGTGGATGAATACATGGAAGCAAGAATAAATGATGAATAAATGAAGGATGCTTAACTGGATGGATGGGTGGATGGGTGGAAGAAGGAGTGGAAGGGCAGATGGGTAGATGAGAGGATGGGTGAGTGAATGAATAAATAGGCCCTGTGTATGCAATGGGACAGAATCAGGTGACTCTATATATAATATACGGGCATTTTCTCTAGAATTTTTGCACATACTCTATGATCTTGGAATTATTTCTAAATAAAAAGATTTTCTGAGGAATGGAGAAAAAAGGGACATCATGGGGCAATGACACATGAATAGCAGACTAGGCAATAGCTTGGGGACAGAGTCAGAATTGCAGGGCTAGGCTTATACTCTTAGGATGCAAGCCCTGAGGTAACCAAGAGTCTTGCACATGGGGCAGGTAGCAAACAGAGAGAACATGGTCAAGTGGCACCCGTGTGCCTAGGCATAGGGGTGATCTTTTTCATTCTCCCAGTTTTAAATCATATCCCCAAATGTTACCAAGAAAAAGAGATGCAACCACAGTGGAAAGAAGAGTGAGAAATGATGTGGGGGACTGAGGTGCTCCCAATGCTGTCTTGGAACCAAATACATTCCCTCCTGAGTCTCTTTTGGCTAGAGTCTAGGCTGCCTGCATAAGAGACCACTTCTGGTGTATGTAGATGGCAAGATGGAATCAGGGAGTCTCTGACACTTTGCCCTCTGCAGTCCACAGAGACATAGCCATTCTCAGGACCTCTAAGGATCCACGCCAAGGGGGCCCTCCAGACCCCAGATAGGATCCCTGATGCAAAAACCTTGGCACCAAGTGTGGTTCAATAGAGCTTAGCAGAAGCTACCAACTCCTGGTGGCAACTGGTTCATTCATAGATCCAAGCATTTCATTGCTTCTCTTGGCCCAGACATCTCCAGTCTGCGTCTGCTGAGGTCAGGAGGTAGCTGGACCCACAGAGATGCAACAATAGAGAAGGTGTTGGGATTCTGGCTGTGACAATGGTGAGGGTAAACTGAGTGAGTTATCTCTTCAGGGATGCTCATGACATTCCAGAAGCCTCCAAAGGTACCTCAGTTTCTGCTCATCCCATTATTTTCTGACCTCCTTGCCTTATCTTCAAGAGGTCCAAGCTGACAGGACCACCCCAGATTTCAGCTTTCTGATGTTCCTGGCCATAAGCTTCTCAATCAATGTCTTCCTGCTCTTCAGTTCCATCCCAGGAACTCTGCTGAAGCCCTCCAGAATGGTCAGATCATCTGACGTCACTAGGATACATCCACACCTCCGGTGGCCCATGGTTCTCCCAGTTCTTCCTCCAATCCCAGTGATGTCATTGGCAGCTCAGCCTTTCCTCAGCTTGCCCAGGATGGAGCCTTGAACCAGTTGCTCCTTGCTTCTCCACCCCAACGTTCCTCCCTAGTACCATTTGCCTAGCAAGCAATGGCAGCAAAATAACTTGAGGGAGCCAGAGATATTATCTAAGATCCTACCAGAAGAAAGATTTGTTTTTTCTTTGACAGTCACACAAAGGATGGATTAGAGCAAAATCAACCTGGAACGCATCAATTATTGCATATGCAGTTAGCTGTTTTGGAAAGAACTATGATGGGTCCAGAGATACACCAGGCATCCCTGCCTGCCCTGTGAACCCCCTGGGAAAGGAAATCAGGTGGAGGAGCCATGGGGAGTGACAAAACGATCTAAGGCAGGGTATGCCCTGAAACCCCAGCATCAGAGCCATGCCCAGAAGGTCTTTATTCATTTATAGGTGAGTGGAAGTGACAAAGTAACCTTCAAGGCTACTGGAAGTAAGCCTATCTGGGCACTGTCATGGAGGATGGGGTGGTGGGACAGGGATGGGAAACTGTAGGTGGTTCCTTCAGCAGGGCAAGAATCAAGATAGGCCATGACTGTGGAAAGAGACAGAGTAATTGGGGTGTGTTCAGCCAGTGGACATTGTGTGTATCAGAGCAGGGGGCAGGGACAGGTCATCTTGTCCAGCACCAGGGTCAGTAACATGCCACATGTTCACTGTCTACCCTGTGTCCAGAATAGTGATGGGCACAGAGCTAATGTACAGAATCAGACACGAGGTCCTGCCCTCTCAAGACAGAAGCTGTTGAGTGTAAAGACTATGGGAAAAAATATAAGGGAAAATCCAGAAAATATGGCAAAGATGGAAGAAAATTATGATAGACTTTTCCCTTGAGTCAGCAAGGCAGAGTCTCTTGCAAAGGCCCAGGAAGTGATGGGTCAAGAAGAGAATCAGGTGGTGGGCAGAGCCTGGTTGTCCCTGTGGATCCCCCAAGACCAATGTCCCCACTGATTCTTAGACCCACCAATGATCTGACCAGCTCTCCTCCCCTCCAACTGCAAACAATTTCCTGCCAGGGTGTTGGGGCCCTCAAGGGTTCCCATGGCTGCTCTCCATCAACAGTTCTGGCCCCATCTTCCTGCCCGATGGGCTCCAAACTTCTCTCTCTGATCCCTGCTGTTCAGCTTCCTCATAGATGAGTCCAGAACCACCAATGCTCAGAGTGACCTAATCAGAACTCCCCAATTCTCAAGTTTGGTTCTCTCTGGGGTCCTTGTCTTGAGGAAATACTGTACCCCACCTTGCTATATCTCTTCAAGACCCTGTATCTCCTGGTACTATATCTGTCCCCTTCCTGTCTCTAGTTTTGACAGTCTCACCATCACCACTTCTGTCATTCTCTATCTCAGGACCCTGCAGAAATTCTGGAAGGTTCCCTGTACCCCTATTTACCCTCCCTGTCTATTCTCCACATAAACAGGAGGACCTATGCCTTCTGAGTTGACCCACCCCTTACTAAGCCCTCCATATGCACTGACACAGTTTGTAGGGTTCAGATCTGAGAGGTCAATGTAGAAACCATGGACCACATGGGGCCATTTAAGACCATTAATATACAGTAAAGCCAAAGGTTCAGTCCTAAGAGACACATTTCAAGTTCTAGGTGGGAGCACATGACTTGTGGCTGATTCAGTGATTAGAACAGGTATTGGTCTTTCCTTGCACAACAGGACATTCTATGGGGTGGGCCTGGTGGTACCCTGGATTCCCTTTAGTCTCCTTGACATGCATATGGACTATCCCTGAGCACTCCTCTGACCCAACCCAACAAGTCAACCATCTTTCCTTGGTCTTTTGCACATGATCTTTCCCAGCTTGAAGCACCTGCCTCTTTTACTACTTAACTCATATCCATCCACAGACCTCAGTTTAAGAGAAAAGAGAAGGAAGAAAAGGAGAGGATGGAGGAAGGAAGAAATAATAAATAAATAAAGGAAGGAAGGAAGAAAAAAGAAAAAAAAGACAATTTTTTTCTTCAGTGTTATGCCCACTTCAGCAAACCAGATTTCAGCTTCTTGATTTGGGGGGGGCACACCCAGTTATGCTCAGGGCTTATTCCTGGCTCTGTGCTCAGAGGTCACTCCAGGTGGTATTCAAAGGTCCATAGGAAATGCTAAGAATAGAACTGGGGTTGGCTGAGTGCAAGGCAAGTTCTTTCCCCTTTACTATCTCTCTGGTCCCCAGGCTCCAGCGTTAACTTGGCATGGGAGTGTTACAATGCCACACACTAATGCCATGGGGTGACCGACTCCGAGGAGCACTTAACTGTATTAGTTCCTCTAAATGTAACCAAAGACAGTGCCCTTGGCATGACACTGAGGATAACGGGACGACAATTCCTCCAAGAACTAAAAGAATTCTAGTGGAATTCCAGTAGCAATCACCAAGTAGTTCAAGGGGTGCACCTGATGCAGTTATGGGGTGTCATTCAGCAATGGCTCATCATAACAGTCCCTAAGCTCCCCCTGGGAACATTCATTTCAGAATGGATAGGGCCAAGTCCTCACCGGCTGGGGTTGAACCCACATTATGGAGCATCCAAAAGCCTCTTGAGCCCCATCCTTCTGTCCCCTAGGCAGGATGGGGATGGAAACTGAGACTGCTTCCAATATCCCTTCTAGAACATTCAGCCAAAGGCACAGAGACTGAACATACACCCTATTCCCTATAAGGACTTGAAACAGGACCCCAGGGGGGGGGATGCCTGTATCACTGACTCCTCCCAACAGGACAGGATCCAACGTAGCCTCACAGCCTAGGCTTGCATGCTCCAGTCAGTGCCTCCTCAGAAATGTCGTTGGAATCTGGAATTGCTTGACTTTCAGGGAGACCTTGAGAAATCTCTATCATTCCCAGAGGCCCCAACGACATCTGCTGCCTGAGTATCCTAAGGCACCTTTCACCGATGCCTCTCCTTGGAGTCCAAGACCAGTGGGCTTAGACCATTCACATCCGCCATCTTGAGTGGTCTCTGCACCATCATGCCTGTGTCGGGCAGCTAAAACTGCCCTGGCTACAATACACAGGTGTAGGGGTAGGGCAGCAGAACCTCTCTGCAACCTGGAGAAAAGCCTTTGCTCTAGAGACTGGGTACACTCATGCGGGCTAGGGGATGCGGGAAGGCACAGGCTTGTCCCTGGGATGACCAGGATGCCAGGTACCTCTGGCTTTCAATAGCAAATAGCGTAGCATCTCTGCAGGGGCATTGGAGGTTCAGCAGTGTGTCCATTACCTACTGAGGGGCTAATATACACAATCTCAGATGACATGATGTCCTACTGTCCCCACCATCTCTGCCCCCCTGCCAAACATCTATGGGAGTACAGGACCTATAAGGGTATCCTTTGGAGTCATGGTCTACCAGAGCCTCCCTTGTCTGTGTCCAGGCAAGATGGTGAACATAGCCATAGGCTGCTGCTCACTGCCACATCTCCACAGTTTCCAGTTAGAGAAGGGAATGGGGGGCAAGAGGAATGTAGGGCTGAGGCCCTGTGCCGGCACTACCCACCCCCCACCCCATGTAGGTTTGTTCAAACTCCCCGAGAACACTGCAGAAAGTGGGATCTGTCTGCACCTACTGAGGTGGGGGGTGTTCTGAGGTTCTCAGGGAGCCCTACCTGTCTCCTTCCCCAGTCTCTGGGGGGCTGGTACTCACAGGCAGAGGTCGAGCTCCCCTTCTGAACACAATCAATGTGTGTACACAGCGGCTGCACCCCGAATGCCTCTGTGAGCTCCAAGTCAGGAGACTCCTCATAAGCAGGACCGCCCCCATGCCACTGTGTAAGGGACTTAGGATAATCCTATTTCACTAAAACTCATTTGTGAGGCTCAGGCTGTGGTGTGTGTGTGTGTGTGTGTGTGTGTGTGTGTGTGAGAGAGAGAGAGAGAGAGAGAGAGTAGTGTGTGTTGAATGTGCATATGTGAATGCATATTTCTGTGTGAGAGACTCTGTGTGTGAGAATTTAGGGGTGTGTGTTTTTAATTTGCTACTACTCAGAGGTAAGAAACACAATAAACAACTGTGAGAAAGCCAAGAGCAAAGGTCTTTGCTTGCCCAGGGATCTCCATAAGAAGGAAACTGAGATCCCTCTCACTGTCCTCTCCAGTCTCACCTTCTCACCTAAGGGGGAGTCCACACCCTCAGCCCAGCCATCACCATGCCTGTCCTGTCTCAAGTGCCCTCCCTGTCCCCAGCTCTGGACACTCAAAACAGATTCCAGCCCAGAGCCAGAGCTTCAAGCTCCACCATGAAGATCCTGCCAAGGTTCTCTGATCCCTCCCCATGCCCAGGCCTCTGCTCAGGGCCTCTCCCTTGGGCCATCTCCTTGGACCTCAATTGTGCCCCCACAATGCCCCTGGGCTCCGTGGGTGGGGTGCCTGTGTCCTTGAGGGTATGAGACCCTGTCTTTCAGTACCTGCCTTCAGTCAATGCAGCTGCGTCCAAGCCTGTGTGCTGTTGGCCTCAAACCCACACAGATAAGGGTGATCCCTGCTGCTCCCCAGAACCTTAGAATCGGACTCCCAGCCCTATATGTCTATATTAAGTTATGGCGGGTGTAAGAGGCTCTGTAGAGCCATTGGGGGTCCCTTCTTGTTGCTCCAAGGATGGTGGCAGAGCAGAACACAAAGAGGAAATAGGAACCACCCCCAACCCTCACTACTTCAACCAGGTGGGTTAGGTTTGTATTTCCCACTTCCTGGGAAGTCTGGACTTATCCTAGACACTCAAAAGTGCCAATAATCTGGGTTCTCATGCACCCCCTTGCTGCTTCCACAAGTAGAGAACACAGAGAGAGAGCAGAGGGTTTGGGTGAAGGCACGCAGGCCCTGCTGAGCCCCAAATCCTGCAATGTGTGCTTCTAGGCTCTGCCAGCACCTCACTGGCCAGTAGCTACCAGGCACCTGGACTCAGGCAGGAAGAGCCCCAGGTCCCTCTGGCCTCTACTGACCCCACTGCCCATGGGGTCTTTGGACATTAGTCATGGAACCTCTGTGTTGGGGCCTTGAGGAAGTCAAAACTCGGATAGAGCAGAGGTGACTCAGATAGGCCCTTCGGTGAGATTCTCCTCCCATAATATGCCACCAACTAGCACACCAGTAATGCTTTTGAGCTATGAGAACCTCAGGCTATGTGTCAGTTCAGCCCCTTGTCCTGCTGACATTAGCAGTTCAGAGCCCAGACAGAACTTTAGCTGAACCGGAAGTTCCTTCAAAACTTGCCTCTGAACTTGACCATGAGAGTAACCTTGACCTTGAGAGCGACCTTGACCCCAGGAGCAATTTTTCTGTGCTGACCCTGAGCTGAGTCCTTTGTCTGCAGATGGTAGCTCCCACCTTCCATGGCAGGGCGGGGGTATCATTTGCACCCTGTCACCAGACATCTGAAACTCAGTAGCTGCTGAATAAATTCCCAAGCATGATTGGCTGTGATGACCTCAGATACAAAGGATGACTCATTGCCAAGGTAAAGATGTGCCAACTAGAATGATCCAAACAGGCAGAAATTCATGGCCAGATACACAGTGAGTGTTGTCTTGAAGGAGAGGAAAAACAGGTTGTGGAAGTGGAAAATTAAGTCTGAATTGAGATGTTCTGCCTAGTGGAAGTCTCTCCTAGAATCTTTTGTGAGGCCAATTGGGCAGGGTCAGAGTGAGGAAGGTTTAACTTTAATTTGTACTACAAAGCAATAGTCATTAAAACAGCATGGTATTGGGATAAAGATAGGCCCTCAGATCAATGGAATAGACTTGAATATTCTGAGAATGTTCCCATACATAAAAACAATCAATCATTGATAAGAGGCAAGAAACACAAAATGGAGCAAGGAAAACCTATTTAACAAGTGTTATTGAGACAACTGGTCAGTCACAGGCAAAAATGTGAACTCAGACTTCCAGCTAACTCCATGCACAAAGGTCAAATCCAAATGGATTAAAAACCTTGATATGAGACCTGGAATCATAAGGTGTATAGCAGAAAATGCTAAAACACTCCATGACATTGAGACTAAAGGCATCTTCAAGGAGGAAACACCACTGTCCAAACAAGTGGAAGTGAAGATAAGCAAATGAGACTATATTAAATAGAGAAAATTCTGCACCTCAAAGGCATATGTGACTAGTGGAAGAAATTATTCACCCAATACCCATCAAAAAAGGGGCTAATATATAAGATATACAAGGTGTTGACAGAACTTAACAGGAAAAAAATCTAAAATTGAGGGGAAGAAATAATAGACACTTTCTCAAAGAAGAAATTCAAATAGCCAAAAGGCATATGAAAACATACTTCACATCACTAATCATCAGTGAGACACAAATCAAAACAATGAGGTACCATCTCACGCCACATCTCTAGCACACATCATAAAAAACAAGAACAATCAGTGCTGGTAGGAATGTGGTGAGAAGGGAACTCTCATTCACTGCTGGTGGGAATGCCATCTAGTTCAGCATTTATGGAAAACAATATGGAAATTCCTCAAAAAACTGGAAATTGAGCTCCCATATGATCTAGCTATACCACTCCTAGGGATATACCCAAGGAATACAAAAACACAATACAAAAATGCCTTCTGCACACCTATATTCATTGCAGCAGTATTTACAATAGCTAGAATCTGGAAACAATCCCAGATGCCCAACAACAGATGAATGTCTAAAGAAACTGTTGTACATAAACACAATGGAATATTATGCAGCTGTCAGGAAAATGAAGTCATGAAATTTTCCTATACAGGCCTGGACATGGAAACGATTATGTTGAGTGAAATAAGTCAGAGGGTGAGAGATAGACACAAAATAGTCTCACTCATCGTGGAATTTAAGAAAAATAAGACAATATAGATGAGGGCCGAAGAGTGGTGAGTACAGTTAGAGAAATAACTATACTAACAACTATCATGACAATGTTAATGATTGAGAGAAGTAGAATGCCTGTCTTGAATACAGGAAGCAGGGGTTGGGTGAAGAACAAGATGGAGGGCATTGGTGGTGGGAAGATTGCACTGGTGAAGGGGGTGTTCTTTTTATGACAACCCCAACTACAAACATGTTTGTAATCATGGTGCTTAAATAAAGATATTATTTAAAAATCAAGCGTGAATGCCCTGGGTCTTCTTACATTATTTGCACAAAAGTCTGTATTTGCCCATTTGAGAATCTCTAAAACACTCTGAGTCCAGGTCACATGGGAAACAGTGGATAAAATCTTGGGGACAGCAACAATCTTTAGCCATTCTTCAGAATCACTTACCCCAACACCTAAAATTGCTGGTTAGAGGTTCATTGGGGAGCCCATCCTGTGAGCAGAGGTGGGTGGGAAATCATAGGCCAGCCGTGGGTCCAGCTGGGGGCAGCAGCTACCAGTGTTTAGAAGAGGTGCTTGGCTTCAATCCACACCATTGGGGTGTGCACGGGACATGCTTTATTTTTGGCTCCTGGCTCTGATGACGTGGAAGGAGGGAAAATGCCTGGGAAAAAGGCCTGGGCAGGTAGAGCTGGTTTGGTTAACCTGGGGCTTAACAGGCTTTCTGGAAAGCCCAGGTGTAGTCCGGCTTCTGCTCTTTCTAGGATTCCTGGCCCAGTGGTCTGAGTCAAAAACACACACTGAATTTGGCACAGGGAGGCCTGGATTAATCATTATTCCTGCCATTTCCACGGCCTGAGTAGGAGGACCCACCCTGGTGTACGCCTAGGCAGGGTCACTCATGGTCATGGGTCTATAGCTACCTGGCCAGTCAGCTGAGATCAGGGTTTGCAGAATAGATAAACGCAGGTCCCACACTTTTATTAAAGGTTGTCCCCCACTTTAAGGCACTGTAAAGTGACACTTGTTTTTTATTAGTATGGAGCCTCCCTGCCAGAAAGATCCAGGCTGAAGCAGGTTTGACAACAGAGGGACCTTTGATTCAAGCTCTTATAACTTATCAGTGCTGGGGCCCAGAGCTCTCAGACTGGGATATTTAGAGAATATTGAGGGGTGCAAGGCCACCCAAAGTGTGGCTTCATTCCTGCATGATCACATGGCATCCTAGGCCACTAATTTCTCCACTTAGTCTCTGTTTCCTACTCTCTGGAAATATGGGTGCTGCAATGTCCACTCTCAGAGGAGTTTAGTGAAGACCAGAGGTATCAGTGCTTCTCTAGGAGGGTTGGAAGCAGAGAAAGTTCTTGAACCTCCCAACTCTGTTGCTTTCACCAGAGGAGAAGCTATGCTGAAAAGAGTCAAACCCCAGTGCAGTCCCAGGACCAGAATAAGGGGCTCCCACCTTTCATTTCTACATTGAACTGCATCTATTCTTTTTTTCTAGATTTTTTTTAAACCATGTTTTATTATGGTTTAGGAAGTTGCAGCAGTGTCAAACGTTATGGCGTTGAGCCACAAATTAGTCCCTTTCTTGATGAAGGGATAAGGGGGAAAGTCTCTGGGGGTGATGGGGAACATTAGGAGATGACTTAGAGAAATGAAGGAATTCTGCCATAGAGTCGTGCCACTCTCTCCGCCATTATTCTACATTTGCTGGAGAAATGGAAGTCATGTAAGAACTGCTAACATAGGCTTTGGGGCAGGCAGGCCTGGACTCAAATCCTATCTTCCCCTGCCTGAAGCCTGTACCCCCTGGGCTGTTCATAATGTACAACAGCCAGTGTCCAATCCAGTTCACAGGTCCTGATTTAGGAATCTACACAGCAGCGGATAGAGGGGCCTTAAAGCACAGCCTAAAAATGGCAGCATGTCTGTTTACTTAATAAAAAAAAAACTGTTTTTTTTCTTTATTCACCCAATTTTCTTTTTCTTTTTCTTTTTTGTTTGTTTTTGCGCCACACCCGGCGGTGCTCAGGGGTTATTCCTGGCTATCTGCTCAGAAATAGCTCCTGGCAGCAAGGGGGACCGTATGGGACGCCGAGATTTGAACCAACCACCTTGGGTCCTGGATCGGCTGTTTGCAAGGCAAATGCCTCTATGCTATCTCTCCAGCCCCTATTCACCCAATTTTCATATTAGGGAAAAAAAATTCAATCCTACCAAAGGAGTTGTGAGAAAAGCTCAAGGTGCATCCCCCATATCTGCCTATGGATAGTTTGACTGGTTCTTTCTCTCCCTTCCCTTCTTGAGACATCTGTCCATTTCTATCTTTGAGAATGCATCTCCAAGGGACAAAAGAGTCCCTACACACATGCACACACATACATGCATTCATACAAACATAAATATAGATGCAAATACAGAAATATACACAGTGCATCCATATAGACCTATGCAAAAAATGAACACACAACACACACACACATATATATGTACTTACACACACAAACATGGACACACACATATATACTTGCATATGCATACAAACGTGGGCACACATATAGTACAAATGCATACACATACAATGTACATAACCAGGGATATATCTACATATACACACATACACACAACCCATGAGTATATGGATACATGCATAGACACAAACATGGACATTTGCGCACACTCATATGTGCAGACACATGCATACAGACACACACCGTCTTGCACAGACCAACCCAGGGTGGCCTGGAGGTCACGATGCAGATGCAATCACCTTTCCTGAGGTCTCGAGGTGGATGAATGTCTTTCTTCTCCCAGGAGCTGCATGGAGTTGCCTCATGCTGCTTGGGTCTCCTTGAATTCACAGCTCCAGCTCAGACTTTGGTTTGCTGACATGATGACATTTGAGGTGTGATCCTCCCACTAAACTCCTTTAACTGCTTCTCATGGTTACGATGCCACCATCATTCCAGGCAGAAAAGCATAAACCCATGGGGTTGTCCAGCACTGGGCAAACATCATCTGAAGCTCCCCCATAGAGAGCAGAACAGTCTGGGACTGAGTGTCTACAGACAAAACACACACCTGGGGCTGACACCTGTCACATACTCAGGCCTTTTCGGAGCCCCTGGGAATAGACACAGGGTCGTCCTTGAGAAAGCGAGGAACTCAAATGTCCTTGGTGCAGACCAGGGAGAGACACAAGACACAAGCTGAGACACTCCTGAGCACTTGCTGGCTTTGGAGGCTGAAAAGCACCTGGATACTTTCTCTAGCAGAGCAGATAGGGACCTGAGAATCACAGATCTGTGAGGCCAGGGGCAGATTGGGGGTCCCTAGTGTTCCTGTGCCGTCAGAACTTGCACCCCCAGCACAGACCTGAATGTGAATCCCAGTTGTGTCCCCTGTGGGGCCCTGGATGGGCTATTTTACTCAGAGTGAGAAGGGGATGCCCAGAGCACCAACATGGGCTGGGTAAATACTGATACTCCCAGTGACCCTCCTGAGTGTGGCAGGGGTCTGCAAGGAGAATAAGAGGGGCCTTAAATTCAGACTTCCATCCTTCAACCAGAGGGCACCCTAGGGGCAGTGCCAGGTCATCTGGGACCAGGCAGAGCCTTGACTTGGATTCTCAGCACAGGCCAGGACTTCTAAAACTCCATATAACCCCAATGGGGCTCCTAAGTCTATGACCCAGACTCCAGCCCCCCAGTCCAAAACCACCTCATAGGACCCCCACCTGGTCATGATTCTGGTCCTCATGGAATATGGGCTACTCTACGGCAGGTCTGAAGCTGCTGAGTGAGAGAAAACTAATTCATTCATTTGTGGGAATGTTTGGGAGCTCACTCACAGCCACTTTTCACATGTGTTCATACATGTTCATACACATCTCTATACATGTACACACACAGACATGCACGCACAGCATGTTTTAAGGGCCATGCACTAAAATTTGCATGTCAGCTCCAGAGACATGGGGCATCTCTGGGGGCTGTTCAGTATCCACGACTGCCCCCTGCTCTTGTGCTTCTGAGACCCAGAGTTCTCTCCCCAGCAGAGACCATCATCTCCTGCCCCTCCCAGCTGCCCCAGGTCTAGCCCTATAGATGCTTCTTAAATAACAATTCTCCTGTTCAATGGGGAGGCAGGTCATTGAGTTAGAGGCAAGGCTAACATGGAAGTCTGGATGGTAGAGCAGCTCCTGCCCACAGAGAAGAGTAGAGGAATGTTCTGGCCACTATGACAGGCTTCGGTGCATGCAAAACCCATGGTGACACGTGGGACAGGTGATGCCCTAGAGTCTCATCTCCTCCTACATGTGTCTGGAATATTCCCCAGAGGATGGAAGGAGGCCCAGAAGGACAGACCTCGCCTATGAGATCAGGAGCCTTCTAGGACTGTGCTGGAATGTTCCATGATGTCATCAACCTTTACTTTCATGCTGCAACAGGCAGTGAGCACACGTTGGGCTCAGAGATTACTCAGGACATCGGCCTGGAACTGCTCAGAGACACTACACTTCCAAACATTCAGACACACTGGGAGATGGAGTGATAGATATTAAAGTGGGATAGATATTAAAGTGGGAAGATGCTTGCTTTGCATGCTGTCAACCTGAGTTTGATTCCCATCCCATATATTCTCCCAACTATTGCCAGGAGTGATCCTGAGCACAGAGCCAGGAGTAAGCTCTGAGTACTGCCAGGTATAGCCCTAAAACAAACAAACAAACAAACCAAAAACAAACATACCAACTCACATCAGCTTAATCCCCCTAACACAGCAGAAACTATGCTCAGATTCACTGAACAGAGGGGAGCTGGAGGCTGATTAAAGGTTGGAACTTGCCCAAGGTCATCCTGCTATGAAGTGGATGGACTTGGATTCAAACTCACAGCTTGGTTCCAACACCTGCAAGCATCACTCTACTGTAAAGTCTGGTTAGATCGAGTGCTGGTTTCCAGGCTCATAGTACACTCTGGTGAATGGCTGACATGCAGAGTAAGGCAGAAAGCCCAAGGGCAGTCAGGGAAGACCACACGAGGAGGTGGCATTGGAAAGAGAGCATGAAGGTTGACTAGAAGTTCACCAGGATGACGCACGCAGATCTGCTGATTCCATTCTGTTCCATTCCATAATTCTCCTTTCTTCACCCTCTCTCATCCTCCCTCTCTCTCCATTCCTCACTTTCTCTTCTACCTTCCCTTCATCCTCCCCACTTCTCTCTCCCTCCCTCACTCCCTCTCCCTCTCCCTCCCTCTCTCTCTCTCCCCCCCCTCTCTCTCTCTCTCTTTCTCTCTCTCCAAAAGGTCCCCAGACCCATGCTTCTTCTCTCCAGCCTGCTTTGGATTATTTCCTGTAGTGGCCCTGTTCCAGACCCATTTCCCCTTTCCCCTCAGGATTGGGGCATGAGAATTATTCACACAAGCCTGGCTTAAGCAATCTCCTCTGATCTCCGCAAGGCTAGAGAATGATGCAAAGAGCAAACATTTAGTAACCACTTACTAAAAACCATCATGCCAATGGCATGAGTACCCATTTCTCAGTGACCTCCCGTGTGTCCCTCACTAGCTCTGCTAACAGGTGCTATTCTTAGGGCCCTTGTAGAAATGAAGACAGAGACTCTGAGATGTTAAACTGCTAAGAGAGGGACCTGAGATTTGAGCCCAGGTCCTGCCCCAGGCCCTGATCTTCTGAGGCTGAGCACTAGAGGAACTGTGACAACCAGACTGGCAGGCGTTAGTATTGGTTCGAGGTGGGCCACTGACTTCTTGGCTCTGTGCATAGCTTCAAATAAAACATGGTAGGATTTGTAGTGATAAGATACCAGGAACCTCAAAGTCCAGACTCTACCAGCAGAGCCAGCCCCAGGGAAGCACCAGCCAATTCGTACAGGGCCTGCTACCACATCTGCAAATGTTGTCACTTTTTTTTGTTTGTTTGTTTTTGGGCCACACCCGGCGGTGCTCAGGGGCGACTCCTGGCTGTCTGCTCAGAAATAGCTCCTGGCAGGCACGGAGGACCATATGGGACACTGGGATTTGAACCAACCACCTTTGGTCCTGGATCGGCTGCTTGCAAGGCAAACGCCGCTGTGCTATCTCTCCGGGCCCAAATGTTGTCACTTTTAATGGTGGTGGTGGATCTTCAAAAAAAAAAAATCTCCTACTATTAATTGTGACCAAAACCCAAATCATTCAATTTATGAGCTTAACTCAACTGTCCTTTCTGACATTTTGTCCTTTTAAGAAACTTCAGTCACCAGGCTTTGAGCAACAATTGACTGCCAACTGGGATGTCCAATGGATCCTTTACTCTTCTCTGGGCCCAGGGCAAAGAGGTTCCTATCACTCTGCTGCCCTTAGCTTATCAGGGCAGCAAACCCACTTTCTGCCCCTGGGATAGGCCTAGGAGGAGGGACACGTGACCTCTCTGGGCCAATTCTAGCCCTACAGTGAAAGCTACTGTATTGATGGGAGGGTTTGTATGGTATTTTTGTGAAAGTGAAACCATTGTGAGCGCCAGGAGTCATGGCGGCCATCTGGTCTACCTGAGGGCAGCCTCATAACAGAAATGGAAGCTAACAGTGAAGAGGGGCCCCACAAAGGAGAAGAAAACCCAGGCTGGAGAAGAAAAATTGGTACATTGGCATTCAGTGGAGCAAGTCACCTTTCACATCTGCTACCAGGTTGGGGCAGGGGGATTCTACATTCTCTTTTCCATTAAATTTGCTTGTGTTATGATCCAGCCACAGGCAAACCTCAACATTCTATTAGCTACCACCCCCATAGGATTCATCAATTAATTGTCTCATTCAACAATTATCTATTTAGTATCCACTCTGGGCCTGTCCCTGATATGCAAAATCTGCCCGAAACAAAATTAGGATGAAGAACTGTCATCATCAAGCAGCTAGGGAGATGGAGTGCAGGCCCCCAAAGCAGTTTCTAGAGAATTGTCCAACCTGTTTGGAACCAGGCCCGAAGCATAGGAGCATGCGCTTGTGGTAGTGATGACTACACCAGGGCATGGGACCAAGATAGAGCAGCTATGAAGCTTCAAGTGCAGAGTTCCACGTTCTAGGAGGAAATTTGTCACCTGCAGGGTTTGCAGAGAAACACAAGACAACAAACATACACCTGAAGTTGCATGTTTGTTGTGGGAGACAGGGCAGGAAGTCAAGCCGGAGACCACAGAGGTTCAACCTTTTGAGGAATTTGCCAGTCGCTAAAGTGAACCAGGGGACAGACCATTACACCCAGATCACCCTGATGATTGGCTAATCCCCTGGGTGTCACCTGTAACGGACAGAGTGGGCCCCCTCTGTCCATTCTTCAGGGATGTGCCAGGACTTGGAGCAGCACCCTGTAGTTTATGGCTGGGACCAGGACTCCTGAAAGAATGCCTCCAATCTAGACTGTGGAGTCAGACCACTAAGTAAGTGTGTGGCTGGGAGCAGGCAGTGGTGAAGAGGCAGAGAACCAAACAGATTATCTTCAAGAAGGCAGCTGAGCAAGCAGAAGAAGCTGTGGGTTTTGCAGAAATGACTCTTGGAGAGAGCGAGCACGGCCGTGCAGCCTGCAGAGACCTCACTGAGGCGGCTGCACTTCACCGGGTGTTTCCCAGTCCTTGGGTAGACATGGCCTGAGAGATGGAAGGAGTGTGTGTACGCATACCTATGGCCTGTGTGATTGTGCGTACACATGTAGATATGATTGTGCTTGCATTCTCATGTATATGCACGCTGCACACAAATGCGCATCTATAAGAACACACAGATGCAATTACATGTTAATGAATGACAGTGAGCATGTGCTTACATGCAGGTGTACAGCCATGTTGCACACAAATGCATGTGCATTTGTAAGAATGCACTGATGTGATCACATGTTAATGAATAAATGCATGTGTATACACACATGATGCATATATTTAGGGTTCTGTGCGCACATGTGTCATCACATGTTTATGCATGCAGAGTCACACTCCTCCTAGACTGGTCTCATATATCCCACAGAAAAGGTGAGAATGTTTATATCTAAGCACTGCCTGCTGCTGGCCCAGTGTCCTTCCTCTTTTCCACACCTGCAGACTGACACTGGCCCATGGACCAGTGTTTGAAGAATCACTGTGCTAAAGGGGAGGATTATTGCATGTCCAAGGTTCCCAGTTGGTGGAGTGTGGAGGCTTCAGGTATGAGCAGGCACAAAGGTGCTGGCATGGAGGTTGCACATATGAGCAGGTCCAGGTGCTGGTGTGGTGCTGCATGCAAGAACAGAGCCAGCATGCAGGTGAGGTTGCATGCCATGAAGTGTTGTGAGCCTTAGGGGGCAGAGTCACTGCAGCAGAGTCCCACCCCTTCCGACCCTAGGCTCGCCTCGAAGCACCGTCCTTCTGAACTAAGGGTCTCTGTGTGTGACACTGAATATTCTATTGAGAACTAGGATGGTAGCCATCGCTGCATACAGGCATTGGGAGAAGGAAGGCCGAGCTCTCTGCTCTTACAACCACACTCAGAGAGATGAGTTTGCTGCTGCTCCCTAAAGATTTTCAAAGCCCTTGAACCCACTGCCTGTCATCTGGCAAAG
Source organism: Suncus etruscus (assembly GCF_024139225.1). Taxonomy (NCBI): domain Eukaryota; kingdom Metazoa; phylum Chordata; class Mammalia; order Eulipotyphla; family Soricidae; genus Suncus; species Suncus etruscus. The sequence goes on along the minus strand of NC_064867.1, from coordinate 34,282,003 downwards.
CAGAGCAGGGTGCATGCTTGATGGAAGCCCCATTGACTTGTCCTACTCACCATCAAGAACCGAGTGCTGTCAAACATGTGTTCCACTTACAAAGAGTAGGGCCATGTGTCAGGAAAGACTTCAGCACCCCCAACAGACCCCTATCAAATGGAGCCTCCTCATGGTGTCTCAGGCAATGAAGACACACTTGGGACATTCTGGGCACTGTGTTGGCTGTTTTCTCACTTAATTTTCTTTCTTTTTTTGTGGGGGTAGGGGGCCACACCCAGCGGTGCTCAGAAGTTACTCCTGGCTATCTGCTCAGAAATAGCTCCTGGCGGGCACGGGGGACCATATGGGACGCCGGGATTCGAACCAACGATCTTGCGTCCTGGATTGGCTGCTTGCAAGGCAAACATTGCTGTGCTATCTCTCTGGCCCCATTCTCACTTAATTTTTATTGTTCAGATTTGGGAAACAGAATCTTTTTTGAACATTTGTACTTGTGTCCTCTGAGGGGAAATTGAAGTAAAACTTTAAGCTTGGTCCATAGAAGTGTCTAGTTGGAGGTGCTGACACCAATTAACATGATTATTTTACACATGGGGGAATGGTAGTGGAGAGCAAAGATTTGGCCTGGGGGGCGCCCAGACACCAATTCCCAATGAGTTCAGGTGGGGTGCAGTTGGCCTGAGGCTGGCATAGAACCCTTTGCAGCTCGATCTCCCAAAGTATGAAGCTGGAACCATACAAGCGTCTCTGAGAGATGTGTGGGTGACGGGACACATCCAGGGCTAAGGTTTGCCTATACTTGCCCAGAATCTAGCATTGGCATGGAGCACACGGGAGACTCAGAGAACATTGGTAGGATTTAGAGAACAGTCAGATTTCAGGGAGCACTGCAGTTTTAGGGAGCACTAGGGGCTTAGGAAGCACAGGGGGCTAAAGGAATATTGGGGTTCAGGGAGCACTGAGGGGTTCAGGGAACGCTAAGGATTCAGGGAGCACTGAAGAGTTCAGGGAGCACTGGGCCATACCCCTCATGGGGTGAGGCACATTCAGGACAGATTTCTTCAAACCAACTACTTTCATAGGCCTTTCTTGCAACTCCTCAGATTAGCATCATCTCTGTTTAACATCTACTAGTAACAACATGGGAGGAAATGAATTCTCATCAGGATACATTGTCTTAGAGAAAAAACCAAGAATTTATGAAAAACGGGAATTATTATTTTTGGGGGGTTTGAACCACACCCAGAGGTACTCAAAATTAACTTGTGCTTTAAACTTTATTTACTGATTGATTGATTAGTTTCTGGTACACACCCAGTGGTGCTCAGAGGTTACTCCTAACTCTGCAGTCAGAAATCTCTCCTGGCAGGCTGGGAGACCATATGGGATGGTCCATATGGTCCTGGGTCCATACCTAGGAATCTAACAGGGCTCCTCCCATGTTGGCCGCATGCAAGGCAAATGCTCCATCACTGTGCTATCTCTCCTGCACCAAGGTTTTACAAGACTTCATAAGGGTGCACCATGTGATGACTGCAGCCACACAGGCAATGTGTATGAGTTACACAATATGACACATGACATATGTACAGGCATGATAGATACACACAGCGTGAGCATACATGCGCGCACATGACAGCACACGACAGGTCTGCATAGGCACATGATACATGTGCACCTGTTACAGATACGCATATATGACAGATGTTCGCGCCTGTATGACAGAGGGAGTTGATGCAAGAGATGGCAGGGACTGTCCCTGGTGCCACAGACTTGACTAAGATGAAGGGCAGATGCACCAAACCACCCCACGGAGACTCTACTCTGTCCAGTGGTCACACAAGTCCCCAAACAGGGAAACTAGAGCCATCATGTACATGGTCACAGAAAATAAGTCATGGCTTTGAAAGGACACAACTAAGAAGGCTTGGGTGAGTAATGGCTCTGAAATTGTTCACAATTTGCAAACCCCTGATTCTCACATGAGGGGATGCCCACAGGGTAAACTGCCTTGCTGTGAACCCTCACATCTGCATTCTCTTAATAGTGGGAACTGAGCACTCGCATACACCAGTGTAGACTAAGGAATGGATAGAGGTGTGGGCACTTATATGGACAGAAAGACAGATGTACAGATGCATACACAGATGGATTCATGGAGAGATGGATAAAGAGACAGATTTCCATAGATGGGTATATATGAGGATGGGTGGATGGAAAGACATCTATACACAAATGCATGGATGGAGAACTGGGTATGTAGATGGAAGGATGGAAAAGATAATGGATGGATGGGTGGGTGGAAGAATGGATGGGTGGATGGTTGATGGATGAATGGGAGGGCATATGGGGATGAAGACACATAGAACACAGAGAAAAACTAGAGAGAATATCTGGATGAAGGGCAAGATGACAGCTGGGCAGATGAAACCTGGATGAACAGATAGACAAATAGATACAGAGGCACTCACTCCACAGCTTATTACCTCCCCAAACAAGTACTACTTTTGGAACTGGAGAGATAGTACAAGGGGTATGGTGCCTCACCAAGCTGCCAGTACCAGCTTGACCCTGACACCACATGGTTCTCCATCAGCTCCACTTGCTGCAAATCAATAGAAGTGACCCCCAAAACCCTGCTTAGTAGCTTTCCACCAAGTACTATTCTTTCCATTTTGCAGATGAGAACCTGGAAGATTTGGAAGTTCAAGTCTCTTGTTCTTGTCCTACTCAAGATTACAACAACTTTTAAACTCTCCCTTTTGGTGATTGAACTGTGGGACAATATATAAATTTTTTTCAATTGCACTCCTAGGGACTGATAGGCAGCTTCAATGGACCCAAAGGTGTGCCTGGACTCCATAACCCATATGCTTTGTGCAGAGAAAGATGCAGGCATTACGCCAACTCCCAGAGGCGAGTTTACTTAATGAAGGGAAACATTACCAAACACTTGCAACTGGTTTTATATTAAAAGAAAAAAAAGCCCTGACACAATTTAGAAAACACTTTCAACTCAGGGGTCAGTGTAATAGTACAGCAGCAAAGGTAGTTTCCTTGAACATTACCAACCTGGACTTGATCCCATAGAGTCCCCCATTACTGCCAGGAGTAATTCCCGAGCACAGAGCCAGGAGTAAGCTCTGAGTACTACCAGGTGTGGCCCAATTCCCACAAAAAGCCTTATAGCCCAGGCCACAGCCACCAATAGAACAATCCTAGTGCACGCTTTTCAGCGTATTTGGGGTGGGACAGGAAGGTGTGGCCCTTGTGTAGGGCAGTTTCTAAGTGCTTTGAGGTGCCACTCTTCCAGCCAAGGGCAAGATTTGCAAGTCAAATCTGAAGCATCTACTTTAAACCAAGAAAGGAAATCATTCAGGGCTTGGGAGCATGATGGACAACTATGTCAGGCTGCGTGTGTTCTAGAAATTTCCTTGGCTTCTTTCTTGGCTCCTAGTGACTCTGCCATAATCAGGACTCTCCATCAAGCATCCATTCACAGACCACACCAAAGAGCAGGCCAGATCTAAGAACCATGATGCAGGCCTCCAGGCTGCCTTTTCAAGACATCTCCCCCCACTGGTACTCCTAGGCCCCTAGGCATCAGTGTGCTAGATGTCCCATCCCAGCATGGCCGGCTTAGCTCTGCTCTTCAGACCCAAGGTCCAGGCAGCATCTCAGTCCCCCACCCCTCCACACACATATAACTTTTCTCCAACTTTCAAGCCAGTGCTCTGTCCTGAGTGTGATACAGTTGTCATGATGAGAACTAGTCATATCTCCCAAAAGCAAAAGGCCTGTTCCCGAGAGCCCCACCCTGAACTCTGGATCTCTTGGTGCTAGACTCAGCTTTGAGAGAACCTGGACCACAGTTTCCAGGAACTTTTTGTTTTTGTTTTGGGGCCATACCTGATGGCGTTCAGGGGTTACTCCTATTATTCCTGACTCTGCGCTCAGAAATTGTTCCTGGCAGGCTCGGGGGACCATATGGGATGCCAGGGATTGAACCCAGGTCAGTTCCGGATTGGCCACATGCAAGGCAAATGCCCTATCACTGTGCTATCACTCCAGCACCATTTTCCAGAAACTTTTGCAGTTGAGCAAGCTCCCCTCATGTTGAAGTCCAAAGTCAAGGCAGCTCTCCCCCAAACCCCATCTCCCTCTAACCAGGAAGAATAGGCAAGCAATGCGGTCTGAGAAGAGATTTGAGGACTAGGGGCTTTCTCTTTCAGAACCTGTTTTTAGGTCCATACCTGGCTGCTCTCATGTGCACCTCCTAGCTCAGTGATAAGGGGATCATGGGTGTGTGTGTGTGTGTGTGTGTGTGTGTGTGTGTGTCAAAGATGGAACCAGGCCTTCCTATATGCATAGACTGAACTTCAGTCCTTTGGACATTACCCTTGGCTTCAACCCCCATTTTCTTCTGAATCAGGGACACTCTACTGCTACCCAGCACACACTGAAGCTGAGACTAAAGTCAGGGAGAGCAGGTGGTAGGAAGCAGATAACACAGGTCTTCACACCTCTGGCCAGTCATTGACTTAGATTCTAGCTAGATCCATGCAAATCAGAGAGGGAGCAAGTACTGACCATCTCAGCAGTTCTGTTTTCTTTCCTGTAATTCCAAGTCTGTGTATTTTAACCAGGCATATGAAGTTGCAAAGTGGGGAGTTGGCCAGCACAAGATTTCCACCAAGGCCAGCATGATTTCGATTCTTCTCGAAGGGCAAACAGAGTTAACACACAGACTTGGGCGTTATGGCTCTGTCTTGGCAGAGAAACCAAAATAGCTACTGGTCTATTCCCTGCCTCACTTTTCACTGTCCTTTCATTCACTGCTGCTGCCTGGGTGAGCCCTGAGTTGGGCTAGACTTCGGCCTATGGAATTTCTAATGCAGTAGGAGGGAAGGTCCACAGAGCCCACAGAGGTGGCTGCCAGGTACATGGAAGTCACAGTACTATAGAGGCTCTGGGTCTGATTTTGTGGCAGGCCAGAGAGCATCTTCCTGTTTCAGGGTCATGAATAGGTCTGCATGTATGATAGCTCATGTCCTGGATGAGGACAGAATAGTCTCACAGCAGTTCCTACACTAGGGACCCCAGATGCACTTTTCTAGGACAGGCCGACCTGATACCTGCTTCATTATCCATTCTGAGGATCAGGCTCAGGTGAGAATCACATGCTCAGAACTTGGCAGAGATCAGAATCCAAGCAGGCTCAGGACATGATCAGCGAATGAATGCATAAATACACGCACACATGAATGCATACATGTACATATACATGAAAGAATGACATAAACATTAAAGGATTCCTGAGGGAATACATGAACACACATGATAAATGCAAGAACACACTTGAAAGAGTACAAAGATGAAGGAAGGCATGAAAACACTTATGCATGATAAATGCACAAGACATGGATGTACACATGAATATATGAATAAATGCATGCATGAACTGTTTGACCCCTCACACACACTCTCTCATGCAGTTTGGAGGGATCACCATGTTCTTTTCTCTTCTGGTCATGGCTAGGTGCTGCAAAGTTCTTAGTGGCTGGAGACCCAGCCTTTGTCTTTGTTTAGACCTGACACACATCCACTTGATTCAAGTTCTTGAGGGTTCGGGCTTTTGTTCCAGAGCCCAAAGGGAAGCAGATATGGAGAGCAGGTAGGTGGGAGCCACTCCCCACAGCATTGAGAGAGGCCTGGAGGATTAAGGTCTCATAAGGTCTCAAGTTGAAAAAGTCCCTCCAGCAGTAGCATACATAGCCTGCTTGCATGGCCAAACCTATGCATTGTGGTAAGTGGCTGTAGTATATGAAAAAGTTTCCATAAGATTATTCTTGGAATTGTTATCTATAAAAGTATTTCCTTAGGATTGTTCTGTGACTATTGCCCCACCTAGCCCTTCCAGGTTGGGGCCCTGTGGAGTTGGCAATAAATAGCTTGATGGACAGGGGAGAGGGGGCCTTTTGCGAAACCTGTTTGCAGGCTGCAAGAGGATTCTCTCGCTCTCTTTGCCCAATCTTTTACACCCTATCCTTCTTGTCTGTTTGGATTATTATTTGCTGTGGATAAATATTACCAAGGTCTCCCCCCGAAAGGGGACAAGGGGATGGGAAGTAATTTCTCATTCTGGGGACTGTTCTTGGATTCACAAATACCCAACAAAGGATTTAACAGCCAAGATAATTTACAGGTGGCCTCTGATTTTCCTGGGCCAACTTATAAAGTGGGTCCAGTTCTTTCTTACTCTGAGTCCTTTTCTGGGTGCTTCTCAATGGCCATGCCTGGCTTGGGGCTACCAAAACTCCTTGCACCCCAGACCCTTCCATATTGGGAAAATAATTGGCTCAGTGGCATGCTAAAACTGGACCTTGCAGTTCTGGACTGTGGCTTTGCTCTTTTTAAAATCAATAAACTCCTCATTTTGCTCCTTTCCTCCCATTCTAGACAGAGAGCAGTCTGTGCTGACAGAGAAAAAGTTCTATAATTCTTTTTTATTTTGTTTTTTTGGGGGGCTACACCCAGCAGTACTCAAGGTTACTCCTGGCTCTGCACTCAGGGATTATTCCTGGTAGTGCTTGACCATATGGGATGCTAGGGATCCAACTTCGGTTGGCCGTGTGCAAGGCAAATGCCCTACCCACTGTGTTGTCACTCTAGCCTCCAATTTCTTAGTTTCCTCAGCAAAGCAGCCTCAGTTTTCCATCCTATGTGAACTAGGTCTTGTCTGAGATGCTGGGTTCTTGCTTCCAGGCCCACAGGCCTGGGGGAACTGTTGGAGAATGTGACACTATATGGCATGAGATGGAATAAGGTCGTCTCAAAACAAGAAATCCCCTGACCCTGTGATTGGCAGACAGAGTGGCAGACCAAGGGCAGGTGTCAGACAGAGAAGAGCCTAGACAGTATTGGATAACCTAAAGTGTCAGCTGAAATACACATTTGTCCCTTGATGAGGCCAAGGCGGGACTCTTTGTTATGTAGCAACAGCTGACGCATGCATCCAGCTGTGCAAAGAAAAATGCCCTGGGACACCTAACTCTCCATGTACTCTAACTCAGGATGGATCTGAATTTGCAATCTGCAATTCAGTCCCAGACATCTTGGTTCCAACAGACTCGAGTCAGACAAGTTCACCCCCCCCAATCAATCCCTGCCACCCCCCCCCAGCCACCCACTCTGGTAAAGAACTTTCACAACTTCTGTCAAACGCAGCTCCTGCCTTGAAAGTGGGTGAGAAAATCAAAGTGGAGCCGCTGCCTCTTCCCTGTCTCACCCGCAGAGACACAGCGCTGGCAGTTAAAAATACTTTCTCCCCTCCTCTCCCGCATGGAAACTGGCCAGGGTCAGCCTCCCACACACTTCCACTCAATTTCTGACTCTAGTTATAAAACCTTAGGCCTCAAAATAGCTTTCAGGGGGGATCTCACAGACATGTTCTGGGGCATAATTGCAGTGTTCCTGCAAACTTTGGGGGGAAATTCAGTTTCGGGCTTGGAGCAGGCGTGCGTCAAAGCCCTGCACCCCAGGTGCTCAGCCCGGAGGGGATCAGAGATTGAGGATTGAGCCCTCCCAAGGAAGTGGTCAGCATTATGAACACTTCCACCTTGTTTATTTTCAGTCCTTGGTGCCCAATTTCCGATGGACTAGCCTCACCCTGGCTGCCTGCTTGTTCTCTACCAGCTCCCCTATGCTCTGTATCCTCATCCTTCACCCTTCCCTGCCTTCAAAGTCTCAGAACAAAGACAGTTCAGATGCCCCCCCAACTCCATCCTGCTCTCCTCAAGCATGGCACAGGCCTACAGAATCTGGAGCCAGGAAGATGCCACCGAAACATCAGCTTTTGAGGAAGACTAGAGAGTCCTTCTGAGAGGTCAAGGTCAAAGACATAGTTGGTGGTCAAGGCAGGCACAAAATCAATTCATCATTTCATTGATGGAGAAACTGAGGCATGGGAAAGGCAGTGTCCTATGGAAGATCACATACCCTGGCTGAGCAGGTATCTGAAGGTGTTACTGGAATCCAGGAGCCTCCCCTAAGTCTTGCCATAAATGTCCCTCCCTGTGGGATTTCATTCTGCATTTTTGTTTTGTTTTGTTTTTTTGGGGCCACTCCTGGCAGTGCTCAGGGGTTACTCCTAGCTCTATGCTCAGAAATATCTCCTGGCAGGCATGGGGGACCATATGGGACACCGGGATTCGAACCAACCACCTTTGGTCCTGGATCGGCTGCTTGCAAGGCAAACGCCGCTGTGCTATCTCTCCGGGCCACATTCTGCATTTTCTTAAGCTTCAAACCTTGCCCAAGTCTCTCCCTGGGATTTTAGACTCCCCTCCCCACTTCCCTCCTCCACCTATCAGCTAAAGCCTGCTGGCTAGAACACATGGCAAACACTGCCCAGCTCTGCAATACTGGTCAAATGACCAGCTCCCTGGAGCTTCAGACACTCATTCTGGCTGAGGGATAAACAATACTTATCAGAGACTCTACTTTCAAGTCTAGCCTACCTATGTCCAAGTCCTGAAACTAAGTGTTATTTCTCCAAGGAAAAGCCAGTCCCAATTTTTGGGAAATCCCCATGTAAACCCCCAGGTCAACAGAGCACCAATGATGCTGTGTACAGAAAATTCTAGAAGTCCAGGATTTGATGGCATCTCCAGAAACACCTACTAAGTCTTCTCATTGCAGTGATCCAACCAGTCTCCTTTTTATTTACATGGTACATCAACCCAGTGCTGGCCCCTCAGAATGAGGAAAAGGATTTCCAGCCTTCAAGATAGGGTCAGAGAATATGAGGGCACAGGTGCTGGGGTTTTCTTCCCAAAAGCTATTTCCCCCTCTTATCTGGCCAGGCTGAGGCCCAACTAACTCAGAGGTAAGACTATGGTCTTTGATGTAACCCAAGCTGTGAAAAATATATTTTTGCTAAAAACTGTCAATCTCAGAAGGAGGGGGTGGACCAGGTCTCTACCCTGCCAAAGCCATACTTGCTATACAACTCCTCTTGGCTCTCTGCAGAGACACCAATCTGACCAAAAGTCCATGTATGCCAGAATTTGGATTGATATCACCAGGACTTTTATTGGAGTGAGTGTAGACACCCATTCCTGCCTACTCATACTTCAAGAAGCCCCTGCAACCAAAGACACATTCCACAAAAGCCACAGTATCAGCAATAGTGCTTAGAATTCCTGGACCAGGAGGCTACATTTGCAGCAGAGTCACAACTCCATTTTTGTTTCATATTGTCATCTCTGTAGAAGCAAACCAATTTTGATACAAAGTGTATCTAAAGCTACATAATGTTAGAAAAAAATGAAGTAACAAAATGGCCAACTTGCAACAATAAACCTTCTGACAGTGATTTAATCTCATTGGGGATACAATGATTTTTCACAAATTTGCTTGTTGTTGTGTTCTCATTTTCTCTTCCTTTTCTTTTTTCTTTTATCTTAAAATAAATTTGTTCCTGCTTTCCTGGGAACAAATGTATTATGATCAACTATGTCAACGATGTGATACTTGCCCATGAAATAAAATAAATTAAATGTTAAAAAAGGAAGAAAATAAAAAGACTGCTCTTTGAAGCCCTTATCCTCATTCCCTGTGCTGTGATTGTTTTACACATGGCCATGTGACCCCCTTCTAGCCAATGAGACATAGAGGAAGCTTTGTGGTCCGGAAGAAGGATTCTGGGAAATTCTTCTCACATTAAAGACAGATGCTTGTGGCTCCAAAATGATCAGGGGATGGTTAGGACATGGACAGCTTATCTTGATGACAGTAGTGAGACCCAAGCCCAGAATTCTAGATCTGGAATAGAGTTGTGGGCCTACTGCTCAGAGGTTGGCTCTGGAAGCCCAGTGTAGCCCAGTGGGCAGCTGCCTGGGCTACACAGTTGACACCAGGCCTCAGTACCCGATGAGAGAGTGCATAATGTCCCTTCTCAGCTTCTACTCACTCTATCTACCCTTAGGACTGGGCTGGGAGTTCCCAAGAAAAGATTCCATATAGAATACTCCAAGGAAGGGTCACCTTGCCACGTCCAAGAGTGATCAGGGGTCAGTCAGAGGGGACAGCATCTGTGAGCCAGTACAGAAGACATAAGGTCATCTGGGCTTGTAACAGAGAGAGAGGCCCAGAGAAGGTAGGCAGCAACACCTTGCCACAGATCCCTTGTAACAAGCAGTAAAACAGGGTCTTGCCTATGGGTGGCTGGGAGGTTCCATGGCTCATGGATGCAGATGTACCCACATCTGGCTCTACTTAGACTGGCACCAGTACTTTTTTTGGGGGGGGCACACCAGGTGATGCTCAGGGGTTACTCCTGGCTATGTGCTCAGAAATCGCTCCTGGCTTGGGGACCATATGGGGCGCCGGTGGATCGAACCACGGTCCGCACTAGATTAGCACGTGCAAGGCAAACACCCTACTGCTTGTGCCACCACTCTGGTGCCTGGCACCAGTATTTTTGCTGAAGAACCCCTACTGTAATCAGGCACAGAATGATAATACTCCAAAACCAGCTCTTTCACTACCCCCTGTGCCGTCCACTCCCTCTAACCTTACACCTCAGGCACAACTGCCTTCTCAGCTCTCTCTTCCTTCAGAACAGTCTTTCTCAGGGTGGGGATACTTCCGCCACAGCTGGAGCTGCTGGGAGTAAGACAGCTACAAAATGTTACAACTTGGGGGGGGATTTGCTGAGAGAAGGTAGATTTCTGGGGTGGGGGCATTAAGTAATTTTTGATATGAAAAGGGGAGCAGTTGGTGAATTAAGTTTGGGGATTTGAAGCTAAAAGTTATTTCTTCACCTGATGATACCACGACTAACTCTCTTTTCTCCCATCACAGTTTTTCCCAAGTCACTTCTAGGAATTCATCTTCATAGACCCATGCCCGGGCAACCTAAGGACCCATCAGGAGGGGATCCAGTGTACAAATATAGTGAGCTGCTCCAAAAGGATGAGGAAATGGCATTCTAATTGTATTGAAGAATGCATACTTTATTCTGGAGTGAAAGAAGATACAGCAGGAATAAATATCCATCTACCTGTCCATCATAGAAAAGGTCTGGAAGACTCCAGCAACATGTGGGTGAAGGTCGTGCCCAATTTCTCTCATGCTATTACTTTCTTGGATAATGTCTAAATTTCCTATAATCGCATATAATATGTCTCCTGGGAGAGAGGAAGCTACTTGTATTTCAGAAAAGAAAAAAAAGATGGAGCCTCTGAGGATTAATATCAATTTTCTAACTTTCATAAGGAGAGAGGATCAGAGATTTCACTAATCCAGACCTGCCTGGGTGATACCCCAACTCTATTTGAACCCTCTGCACTGGAGAGCCCCAAGCTTTTTGGCTCATCACCCCTTTCTCAGTGCCATCTTCAGACATCAACCTTCTTAGAGTAAATAAACAGCAAGTGCCCTCCATCACTGCTGTGTCCCAACCTTGGGTGAGGGTTGTGAGGGTCACCCATGTTGGGAAACTGGTCTAGGTTGGGGCTTCAAAATGTTTCCCACTTCTGAACCTCTTCTTTCTTTCTTTTATATAAAAAATTGGGGCCACACCCACAGTGTTCCTGGCTCTGCACTCAGAAATCACTCCTGGCTATACTCAGGGGATCTTATGGGATGCTGGAGATAGAACCCACATGCAAGGCAAGTGCCCTACCCATTGTACTATCTCAACAGTCTTATAATTTTGTTTTGTTTTGTTTCTTGGGCCACACCCGTTTGATGCTCAGGGGTTACTCCTGGCTAAGCGCTCAGAAATTGCCCCTGACTTGGGGGACCATATGGGATGCCAGGCTATCGAACCGCGGTCCTTCCTTGGCTAGTGCTTGCAAGGCAGACACCTTACCTCTAGCGCCACCTCTCCGGCCCCTAATTTTTTAATTGAATTATCACAATTCAATTTCAGTCATGCAATATCCAATATCCATCCCTTCACCAGTGCACATTTCCTGCCACCAATGTCCCTAGTTTCTTTCCTGTCCTCCACTCTGCCTGCCTCTATGGCAGACTCTCTCTTTACCTCTCTTTTCCTTTGAGACACCATGATTCTTTTTTGAGAAAGGTAACACAGCACAGCACTGCCACAGAGACCTCAGAATTATGAAAGTAAAATTTGAGTCTGAATCAATTTGGGGTGAATCAATAAAAGGCCTTGGGAAGCCTTTTATTGTTACCAAATCACTCACAACACCCCCACCAAGTTATGTGAGAGAAGCTCTAGGATGCTCTGGCTCAAACTCTAGAGGCTAGAAAACTGTTCCACTGAGCAGGAATATCACCCCATCCTCACCCTGCCTGCCATATCCCATAGCATAAACCCATGCTCCTCTCCAAGGACCAACTCTGTTTCACCTGCCACCTCTAAGGAACAAGTTTCCCCAGGGACCCATTCCAAGTTGGGATCAGGAGTCTAGGCTTGGAGATGTTCCAGCTTGGGGCCCATTTTAAAGATGTGGGGGTTGTCGGAAGCCAGTGGGGACAGAGTGGATGAGATTGGATGGAATAGAAATGCCAGGCTGAGTTCCTGGGTTTCTGAGGGATTTATCTTGCTTCCAATACATGGGACACCTGGTGTCACACTGGAAGGTCCTAAAACTCAAACTGTACCCCAACAAGAGAGAATTCTTCATTTTCATCTCCTTCCCTCTGCAGTCATCTGGGCTAGGTCAGTCACAAACAAGATCACGTAAGGGGTGCAGTGGAGGACTAAAATAAAATTAGGCATCAGGCTCTCATGGGAACTGGGCAGAGGGGAGCCCCAAAACCACACTGCCTCCGTGGCCATGGAGGAATCAGGGAAAGTAGCCACTGGACCGGAAATGGCACATTGGTTCTTCCCAAAGTGAGCTGAGCTCAAGCAAGACACAAGTTACCACTAAGGTCAGAGGCAATGAGGTAGTTCAAGGTCTCAGAAACCAGAGAGAGAAAGAGCTTGAAGCAATCTTGATCGCCCTAAGGCTGAACCAAATTATGATACCACAATGAGAAGAGTGAGATGGGGAGGGAGGATAGCAGGATAGGAGGGAGATACAATTTAGGATCCAGGCTCTTTGCTCCATCCTGACACATCTTGGGTCTTAAATTCCCTCATGCATGATCTTCTGTCCCACTGTTATTGCTTAAACACAGACACAGAGAAGTTAAGCTTCTTGCCCCAAATCACACAGCTAGGAAAGGTTTGTCTAGAATTTGCTCCCAGCACACTTAACTATCAAGTATATCACCAAACAGCCAATAACGACTGTCAGTTAAAAACAGACAGTTACTACAGAATTCAGGAGGTTTTCTGGGGTACAGACTTGCTGGGAGAGGGTGTGACTATCTGCTCCTAGGCAACATCTGGGAGATTCTTGTCTGTGTGGCAGTGCCTTTGGTAGCCAGTTCCTACAATGGATGGTGCCTCTTCTACCCCACCTACATGTTGGAACTTCTCTCCATCTGCCTTCTTGGTTCTCACCTCAAATCTCAATATTCCACTAGCATCAACAACAACTTTTTTTCCTTTTCAGGTTGAACACTCACTGTGAGATTTTTTTTTTTGATTGGCTACCACTGTTTTAGCAAAGTAAAATGGGACTATTTGTACTTTTCAAGAAATATGTTTATCCAGGTTATTGCAAGATAGATGGCCTTGCATGCAGACAAACCTATTCAAATATCCCCTCCCCAAGAGTCCCCAGAGTACCATAGTGATCCCTGAACACCGAACCAGGAGTTAGTCTCAAGTGCCACTGCATTTGGTCCCCCAAATAGCAACTAAACTAAAAGCAATAGTTCACTGGATGCACATGTATTCACCACTGGCTGTGCCCCAGATGTGAAGATGCTGAGTTAAGGGGTTGCGAAGAGGCAATGAGTACCCCTATCTGAATCCCCTTTAGTGACACCCCTCCATGCTCCCTGTCAAAGCCAAGCACCTCTCTGATCTTCAGCCTCCCGGCACCAAAGAGGCTCCATAGGTTCAGGTCATACCAGTGAGGGTCCATCTTCCCAGGTCCAGGACACCACAGAACTGGGAAGGGAGAACGGACAGAAGGTCTGGTCCCATCCAGCATAATCACTATTTGTGGAGAGCAACTCAAACCACTTGAATGGCAGCTGAAGCCTGCTGCAAAAATGGACAGATGTACATACCCACGGATAGTGCCCTGTATGGGACAATGATGTCATGAGAGCATGAAGACGGCCACAATGTCACGAGGTGCCCAGAAGTGGCTCTGGGTATGTGGCACTGTCCTTAGAACTGTGCCCATCTCTTTCCCTGTCACTCTATCTGTAGAGTAGCAGTATATTTTGCTTGTTTGGGGGCCTCCTTAGTAGGGGCTCTTGGGTCATTCTCAATGATATTTGGCCAACAGGGTCACAGAGTTTACATGGGGCCCATACATTCTTAGGGTCACCTGTGGTTGACCTCAAAGGCTGCAACAGTGCTGTGGACTGAACTTGGGGTGGTGTGCCTTCAAAGCCAGTTCTCCAACATCAGTGAGCTCCTCGCATCTGCCTGCATCCTCTTTTACAGACAAGCAAACAGCTCACACACTGGGGATGACAACCAGTGAGGGTCAGTGCGGTACCCCAAGGGGACAGCACCAATGGCAGAATCTGAGATATGCAGGTGGGGTTCTCTTCTAATGTGGCTCAAACAATGACTGTATCTATTTGTCCCTCAAGAGGATTTCTGATCCTTCAGGGCTGGCATGGACTTGAGGTAGCAAGGGGGCTCATTCTTGTCATCATTCACCCTCTGGTTCAACATCAGGGCACCCTGAATTAGAAATCCCGACCAATCAAATCTGTACTTCAGTAACCAGATGTGCATGGAATCTCACACTAACACAAAGGCATCTGTACAGGTAGCCAGGCTTCAGGCAGCAGCAGCAAAGTAAGTGCAGTCACCCCCAGGGTGCCTAGAGGAGAACAGAACCCATGTCCTGAACAAGAAGAACCAGAAGCCCCGAGACACAGAACAGACACAAGGGAAGATGGAAGAGATGGAATAAAGTCAAGATCAGCCCTGAAGAGACATCATCCCAGAAGGGCTTCCACACTAGGGACCTCTGGCCTCACTTTGTGAGACTCTACTACTGTGGGGTTTGTATGTTTTTGCAGTAACCAGAAGAGAAACACTTGTGTACTAAGCGTTGACTGTGCTATGGGACGAACCACAGGGCATCTGGGGTTAGTAGGGACAAAAAAATCACATCCTAACATGCTCAGTCAGAGGCCAGAACGATAGATAGTACAGCGGGGGGGGGGGGACATCTGCTTTGCACATGACTGAAATTGGTATCCCACAGGGTGTCCCATGCACTGCCAGGAGTGATTTCTGAGCACAGAGCTTGGAGTAACTCCTGAGCACTGCCAAGTGTGGCCTAAAATCCAAATGCCAAAACTTCAACAAAGACAAAACCCTAAACCGCTCAGTCAGAACTCTTCTTGGAGACAGGAAATTTGTGTCTACACTGGCCTAAAAAATTACAAGAAGTCATGTCCCCTCTCTGGACATTGGTTTTTGCTCAGCCCCGGGCTGAGACTTTTTCCAAGGACATCTTCACCCTCGAGGTCTCAGCACTCTTCATGAGAAGAAGCAAGGCTTTTGGTCAAGCATCTTCCAGCAACTTCAGGGGGAGGATTTGCATTTCTTCCCATTTTCTATTTGTTTGTCCATGTACCAGGCCATGAGAAATAGTAGTGTCGCTTATGGGGATGTTGCTTATGTTGGTTATGGGGATGATGAATCAAGTGACACCTTGGTATCTCCCATGGCCTGGGGATTTGGACTGGGACACACCTTCTAGGCTGCACAAACATCAGGATCTCAGTGAATCTCAGTGCTGGAATCCGAAGCCTTGTAACCAGGCTCCATATTGGATGTTTAAGTCTCCATATTGGATGTTTTGATGGCTGGGGGTGTTCATGGATCCTGGAATGGCCAGGCTTGGTGGAGTGAGTGACTTTTGAGGGCTAATCCATGACCGAGTCCTAGGATGCAAATCAGCCAGAGACATCCAGATGTCCTCTCTCAGCTCTGATCCTTTGCCCTTATCACCTTCACCGAACCACAGCTGCTGAAATGACCCCCCGATCCTAAACTGACTTCCCTTCTCTTCTCAGGAAGCCTAATAATGATACTGCCCTTGATCTCCCCCACAACGATTTTCCCCTCACATCCTGATATATCCAGCTTTACCCTGTAGCAACCCTTCCTCTAGGGGACAATGAAGAATGAACTGTTTTCCCAATGGCCATCATCTTCCCATCTCCTGTGTACTGTGCCCAACAGGTCATACAACCTGTACATGTGTACATATGTACATATGTACATGTGTGGTGCCACTATCCAACCTGGGGGATCCAGCATGCCAGCCCATGTTCAATCCCTGAGTCACTTCACTTCCCCAGTCCTTGATAACCAAAATGGGGCTGTTATAACTGACCTGAGGGGCTGCATACAGACTTGGGGGTGGGGCCCAGAGAGTGATGCAGGGGTTAAAGCACATATCTGGCACTGCTGAGGTGATTCCAGTAATCCCTGGCACCATAAGCCCAAGGATCACTCGTGCTAAACCATGGGCCCTAAAGAAAAAGAATTCTATGGACCACAATCTCAGTGTGTGAGTTTGGTTTTCTCTCCCTCTGCCCACTCTTGATATAACAAAATGATTTTCCTGACCTTGCAAGCAAACTATAGTATAGTACTGCTGTCTCTTCTCCTTTCTCCTTGCAGTGACTTCATCCCTGGTGGGGTCCAGGGATTCTATGCACGAGATGTGGGGGCCAAATCCCATAGCATCTTCATTCCAAAATCACTGACCATTTCCTGACATACTGCATGCCTCACAGCTAGGATGAACACTTTTTCTCCACCTGCTGGCCCTACCTCCTCCTGCCCTACCTTCTAGCAACTTCTCTGCTCTCAAATCCTCCTGGCCTGCTTTTTCCAATCCCAAGGCCCAGGCAGCTGACCGCCTTTCCCCCCCACCTCTATTAATGGATTCCAATTTCTAGATACCAGAAAGCTTTTTTCGTCCCACTTTACTGGGGAAGAGGAGGAGGAGGAGGTCAGCTTGAATTAATGAAAAGTCTAAGAAATAAATCACTACGAAAGCCATGCCATTTTCATCCTCTCAGATTTCTGTGTGAAGGAGGTGATGGAGGGGAGAGGAGTAAGAGCTGCTTGGATGGATGTGAATAAACAAACAGAAAGGATTTCAACCTGTCTATTCCTAATTTGCAAACGGTGCTTCTCAAAAAAACCTGCCCCCCTTAAGTAGGTTAATATTTCTCTTGGTGGCAATCAATTTGCTTGGTGAAACCTTTTTGCTGCTACTGTTACTGGTAAAATTCTTCTGCAGTGACTCAATAGAACAAAATGATTTCCCTGACCTTGCAGGCAATCTATAGTATAGATTGGGTTATAGGAAATTCTTCTCCAAGGGAAAGAAATCCAGGGCGATAAATTTTTCTCTGCTCCCCACGACAGAATGGAAACATCTTTGGTGCAGGCATTTGCAGAGTCCCTGCGGTGCACTACCTCACCAGTTTGAACTTCATCTCAGTGATATCTCAGAACTTACCCTTGTCCCCCCATGTCAGGATGGGAATCTATTAGGGGGGACTATTCAGACTGTCTTGATATCCCACACCACACCTCCTAACCTCGGTGAGCCTGTAGTATATACTCTCTGAAACTTATCAAAATTAGGATACAAGTTTCAAGGTCCAGTTCAAAGGCCTCCTCCTCCAGAAAGTTGGCTCAGGTTTTTCGAGGCAGAACCATGCCTCCGACTGTGCCCACAGCACATCCATTTTTAGCAACTGGACTTCTGCCTCCTGGGCATCCCAGGGCCTCTTTGAGAGGAGGGTTTCCCTAAGCAATGGCATGTGTCATGTCTGGGGAAGCAGTGCAGTCTGGTCACTGAGCAGCAAAGATGGCCCAGCCTCACCAGGAACCAACCAGATACATTGGATAGTGAGCACAGGATCTCCACATCCTGAACCTGAAATCAGAGAGCAACAACCCTTTGATGCTTAGCACAGACCTTAGGGGGAGGGGAAGGGAGGCTGGAGAGATAGCATGAAGGTAGGGCTTTCGCCTTGCATGCACAAGGAAGGTGGTTCGAATCCCGGCATCCCATATGGTCCCCTGAGTCTGCCAGGAGTGATTTCTGAGCGTAGAGCCAGGAATAACCCCTGAGTGCTGCTGGGTCCCCGTGGGACTGGAGCCGCTGCCTGGCTTATGCCTGAGGTCCTGGCATCAGTGGTAATGGCCTCGCTAATGTACATGCTAGTGACCCCCTAGGTGGCTGGCTGCCCATGCTGCCCATGGTACAAGGAGCCACATCTAGTACCTCGTAAGTACTTAGCGCAAACCAGTGATGGCATGAATGAAGGACCATCTGCAGCACCTCGAGGAGAGCTGGCAGTGGAGTGAGGCTTCCAAACTGCAGAGGCGCTGACTGGATTCCAGCACCCCCAGGCTCTGAGGGGTCTGGGGTCCAGGCAAGTGGTGAGAGGGTGAATAAATAAGTGCCCATCTCCCAAGTCTATACACAAGGGAATGCCACCTGACAGGTAGAGGGAAGAGTGGGTCAGAGGGAGGAGGTGGGAATCCTCCCACAAGACTGAGTTTGTGTGTGTGTCTATGTGTATGTATGTATGTTTATATGTATGTATGTATGTATGTATGTATGTATGTATGTATGTATGTATGGGGCTCTGCATTTAGGATTCTCAGACTGTCACCCATCCAACACCATGCAGAGATGGCCTAGGAAGTCAAGGGACTTTGAGGAGTACCAACAAAACAGCATCAGAGGAGAGATTCCCCATGGAGGTCAAGGGGAGGGGCTTCATCCCCTAAGGCTGAAGAAGGACAGGTCACCTCATATGCTGGCTGTGGCAACTGTGGGGACACAGATGACAACCTGGCAAGGAGGATCGGGGATGTGTGAGCTTGAACTCAGCCATTTGGAACACTTCAGGACTCTGTCACCCATAACACACTCATGTGGCTCAAGGGAACCAGAGAGGGA
Source organism: Suncus etruscus (assembly GCF_024139225.1). Lineage (NCBI taxonomy): Eukaryota > Metazoa > Chordata > Mammalia > Eulipotyphla > Soricidae > Suncus > Suncus etruscus. The sequence continues at coordinate 34,262,945 of NC_064867.1, read as the reverse complement.
AAGTGAAGGGCTGGAGGCCACACAGTGCTCAAGGGATGGCAGCCAGAGCAAGAGGTGACCAGGAAAAGTAGCTCTTTCCTCCTGCAGCCGGTGTGACCTTGAGCCTTAGGGCATCCTCTCTGGGCCTCACTGCTCATCTCCAGTGCTAAGGTTTCTTCTACCAGGCTAGGTCACACCTGAGGGATGGAGGGGACCCTTCATCACTGCCCACCATCATCAGGGAGATCAAGGCCAGAACTGGGAGGGGACCAAAGGGGGCAGACCTGAATGGACTGAAACATTCCCCTGCAAATGTGGAAACCCAGCACCCATCACTGGAGAGACTCTGGGGATGATGGGTAGGGATGTCTTGTCCCCCTCCCAGGTTGGGACACACACACCCCCATTTGAGCTGGGGGGTGGGGAGGAAAGGGTGAAGATTGTCGGGGGCCTGGGAGACAGGCCAAAAAAACCCCAAAAAAACAAAACTATCCAGGAGTGTCTGGCTGAGTGCAATGCAGCCTGGAACCCCCAAGGCCACGTCCACAGTGGGGGTTCTGCACCCCCATATCTGGGATCCGCAGGGGCCCCTGTGCAAAGGAGGGAGCTGTCCTAGCAGAGAAGGCAGCCAGACTGGCAGGAACCAAGGGGTTGAAAGGCGTGATTTTGGGGGGTGTCTTAGAGACCCAGATGCCCTTGATCTGCAGGGCTGCTAGGAGCCCTAAAAGTTTGCGCGTGGGGAGCACCCCCAGGCTCCTGGCCCGCTCAAGGTCACCTCTGACAAGGCACCCCTGGGGTACCGGGGGTGGAGCGCCTGGGCCAGGGGGAGAGAGGGAGAAGATGCCAGCGGGCAGGCCGGAGGGGCCCAGACCCTGACGCCCCTGCCAGGCGCCCCTGTCTCACCTGGAGATGCTGCCGCTGCCGATGCCGCTGCTTGCAGCCTCTGTGCGCGCCCGGCCCGGCCCGGCCCCACCGCGCTGCAGCTCCAGCCTCTGCCGCTGCACTGCGATCAGCTCAGCTCAGCCCGCCTCCCTCCCTCTCTCCCTCCCTCCCTGGTGCTCCCTCCCTCCTGCTCCCTCCTCCGCTCCCCCCTAGGCGCAGCTCCCCAAGGTCCTGGGAGCTCCCCGCCCAGCAGGTATAGCTCCTCCCCTGCCCCTGCGCACCCCACTCCAGCCAAACCTCCTTGGGGCACCCTGGAATGGGAATCTGGGGCTCACCCGCACCTTCCAGGGGGGTGAGCCCATGTGGTTTTGGGGGTGCAAGGGCTATCTGAAGATCCAGAGGATCAGACTGACAAAGGATGGGGGTCCCCGTGGTGTCCTGACCTTGGCACCTGTTGTCCCCCTTTTTCTACCCCATCCACAAGTCGCACTGAATCTGCAGGAGCAGCAGGGCTGACCCCACTTCCATGCCAAGGGCAGCCCCCCCATAGAACCCCCAAAACAAGCTTTCCCTCCTTGGATGGGCCCCAAGCCCCTGAGAAGATCCTCTGCATCAGGGACCCGGCCATCTGACTCCCCAGCGCCTCAGCGGCCAGCACTGGCTCATGGATTAATCATGCGTCTTGCTTATTTATTTATTGGCTTTATAAAAAGCCCAAATGTACAACTCACTCATGGGAAGGGGGAAGTGGGGGCCCCCCCCAGAGGGATGGGGAGCAGGGAAGGCTTGGTCACAGAAACTCCCTCTCTGTCTGGCCACTGGAGGGGGGTCTGTGAAGGAGGAGGGGTATCCCCAGAACCCCCGCCCCCAGGTCCTGGAATCTGAGTAGCTGGGACCTCTCCTATATCCTGAGCCCCCAGTTCCTGGTGATGGGCCATGTACAGCCTGGAGGGGACAGAAGGGCTCTGTGGGGCTCAAATGTGGCAGGAAAGTGGACTAGGGTCCCCCCTCCCGGACAGAGGCCTCTGGCAGGTGTGACCAGAGGGAGGTTCCCTTCTTGGCTCCTGTCCTCACTTCTCACAGCTCCACACTTGGCAGGCAGCTCTCTTCCCAGCTTGTCCTTTCTCTGGGGCGCCCACAGACCAGGTCCCCATGGCTGCATCTCTCCTTTCTCCCTGCATCGGCACCAGATGGCCAGCCACAGCCCTGACTTCACCCTCACAGAGCCCAGGGAAGGCTCTGGCCCCTGGAGTGGAGAGCCATCCCTGACCCCCCAATACAAATCCAGGTTTGCCTCCATCCTGCCTGCTTCTCACTGCTTCTAAACCTTGGTGAAGCTAGGCTTGGCTTATGCTTTGCCCAGGTTCTAGAATCTTCCATGGTGCCCCGGTGCTCTCCAGAATCCCCGGAGCTGTTGTTTAGGTCTTCCATGCTCCAGTCCTGAGTGCCTTCTACCTTCTATTTTCTTTCCCACTTTAGTTGCTGGCACCCCCCTTTTTGTTCTGCATATAGTGTCTTGCCCATCCCTCTGTTCTGTCCCTGATGTCTCTGTTCTCCACACTGCCATTCTAAACCAGAGCTCAGCTTACATCTTCTGAGTTGGGGTCTCCAGGGGAGGGGGTGGGAAATGAGGGTTTGGGGCCTCCCTACTGAGCCCTTCTATGAACTAGGATGCTGAGCTGGCTCTGAGGAAAGGGGACCTCATGTTCATGACCCAAACCCCCCAGCAGTGCAACCAGGAAAAGCCAGAGTCCCACACAAGGCAAAAAGTCCTCCAAGTCCCTGAGAATAGAACCCCCCCCCAATTGCACCCAAGACGACTACAGCCCCACCCTGCATGGTTCTAGCATCCCCTTGTGATGGTTCCATCACCTCTGCTGGAAACACTCACTTGGGGGGTGGGGGTGGACATTAGCTGTGTGGTGGGGCTGGCTTCTGAGGAAAAGGACAAAAACGGAAGTGGCTATTGAGCCCCCCGCCCAACTCCCTAATGCTCTGCTTAGAAACTTCTGCCCAATCCGATTACTCCCACTCAAATCTCTCTGGATGTTGGCTTCTCCCACCCAGGCCTTCCTAGGAGACCATCTTTGGCCAGCTGAAACCACTTGGTCTTATATCACTCTGACACCCCAAAGAGGCAGAGAGTAGTAGGTTCTCACCCAGGCTCCTCTAATTTTGTTCACACCTCAGAACCGCCCTGTTTTCAGACTCCCCCACCCCAACAGTGGGAGGAGAGAGACTGGACCTCTCTTGTGGGAGGTGCAGGAAAAAGGCAAGGGCAGGAAGGAAGGTACCTGCTGAGCCTCCCTGAACCCTTCACAGCAACAGAGATGAGATGACGGAGGGCAAAGCAGGCAGGGAAAGGCCTTACCCTTGGTCTTCACCCCCTTGCTTCTCTGAGTCCAAAAGGAAAAACCCGAGTTCCCGAGCTCCTCAGAGAGACAAAGCAAGAAAGTGGGCTATAGGGAATGTCTGCCTCAAGACCCCAAAACACCAGACCCATGGGTAGGTGTTGCACCAATGCCTCATAAATACCAAGTACAGGGGCATGATTCAATCTGAGCCATAGTGGAATGTGGGGAAGAGTAGGGTGGTGGTAGGCTGGTGTGTGGGCCAGGAAGTGGTGGAGGCTGGGGACACTATAAAGCTGGAGCCAGAAGTGTGGAGAAGGTTACATGGGAGCAGAGACTTTTCAAGTGGAGCACCCAGAGATGCAGCTTGGGAAGCCAGAGCTGGGGGAGAAGTCCAACCGCAAGGCTTTGGGGAGGGCAGGACCCGGCAAGATCTCAGGGTGGGGACTTGAGAAACGGAGGGTGTGGGAGGGAGCAGAGGGTGGTAGGGATGAAGTTTCTATAAGCACATGTGGAGGCAACACAGGCTTTTGGGGTGCTCTGACAGTCACCTTGCTTCTCACTGCTGTGTAAACAGTGGGGACACCTGAAGAGCAGAAGTCCCTGGAACAGCTAGTGGGGAGTGAAGACCTTCTTATCTCCCCCTTTTCTGGGGAGGCCTCTTCATGCCTTCTGCCCTCACTCCCCCCTCTCACACACACACACACACACACTGGCATTTCCCCGCCATTGTCACCCACAGACATTGCTAGAACTTGAACTCAGACCTCAGGGAGATCAAACTGGGAGAGAACCCATGTTAAGAAAGGTTCTATACTCACTGTTGGGTTCAACTCAAATGAAGGGCCAGGCCCTTCATTTCACCCAGCCTCAATCACCCTGTGTTTCAGTGATCATGGACAGGCAGTCACTGTGTCTACCTCTCTCCCTTCTCTATTCACCCGCTAGAGCAGGGGGTCCTCAAACTTTTTAAATAGGGGGCCAGTTCACTGTCCCTCAGACCATTGGAGGGTCTGACTCTAGTAAAAACAAAACTTAGGAACGAATTCTTATGCACACTGCATATATCTTATTTTGCAATGAAGAAACAAAACAGATACAGATACAATATGTGGCTCGCGGGCCATAGTTTGAGGACCATTGCTAGAGATTCACCAGCAAGGAGGCACCAGCTCTGTTGTAGGCATGCGATGAGAACAAAACCAGATTTCTAAAAAAAAAAAAAACAAAACAAAAAAAAACAAAACAAAACAAAAAAACACACAAACAGATTTTTGCATTGTCGTGTTTGCCCAGGTAAAAAAAAATCAGATTCTAAATACACTGAGGTAATCAGGCATGGAGACATGGAAAGTTGAGGGGAAGAGGAAGATGTCTGAGGTCATGTATGTGCCAATGAATCAAGGGTTCTGACCCAGGAAGTATTCAGTAAGTGTCTGTAGAAAACATCACTATCGCCTCTGTGAGATGGTGGGTTGTGCATTCCACAACCCCCAGAGAGGGAGAGGGATCCCCATGGCCCCAAACTGGGTAGGACAAGAGATGTAGGTCCAGCAGCAATTCCAACACAGGAACTAATCCGCACACGGTTGGGAAGTAATATCAGGCCATAGACTCACACTTGTTCACCCACAAGCCAGTTGCTCCACCATGTGGAACCAAGAGCCAAGATGGCAGCCACTCCTCCAAGCCACCTGAGTAGCCTTTATTTGGATAAGCAAAGTCCACCCCCAAGGGGAGGGGAAAAGCCAGATGAGGAGGGAATGGGGAAATCTATTTTTAATATGTAAACTAATGAAACCAATCGAGAGACATCTAATTAGAAGGCAATATAAGGACCAATCCAAAGGCCTCTACCAACATCCCTCATTGTTCCTACCCTCCCACTTAGCCTTTTGCTCATGGTGGATCCAGGGTACAAACATTTTCTTGGTCCTTCAGGCTCTCGGGTGCTCAGAATGAGCCAAACAAACATTATCTGACTTTGGTGGACTAGGAGTTCAATGGAGGAAAAGGAAAAAGTGAGAACAAACATCTGATCTCTTTACACCCCAAATTTGGCTCTTGGTTACAAAAGGCTGGGTATACTAAAGAAGGAAGAAGGAAGAAAAAAGGAAGAAGGAAGGAAGTTGAGCTGGGTTGTGTGGTTTCTTTGTTCCTTCATAGATGGTTGCTGGCTTGGGTGACTTCTGGGGACATTATGCAAGAGGGGGAACATTAGGAAAGCAGAAAGAGCATGTGAAAAGATCCTGGGGACAGAGAAGGAACAGGAGGACTGGAAGATGAGAGAAAAGGAAAGTGTGAATGGAGCCAAGACAGATGGGGGCTTATGGGCAGGAGGTGGTGGGTAGGGGCCAGATACTAATCGTAGAGTGCTGGGCCTTGCTTCTGAGAAGCCAGGAATCCATCTGGTGTGGTCAGGGGCAGAGAGAAATGGGCATTTGTTTGTGGGACTGACCTGGAAATCACCTGGCAGAAGTGGGTCAAAATGGCTCAGTGTTAGAGAACATCCGTCATCAAGCCAGTGTGGTAGTAGCATGAGCCTTGAAGGACCTTACCCCCATCCCGCCTGGAAAGAGACTCAAAGCCACACTGTAAGTTGGTAGAGGATAAAGGCAACTTCTCAAAAGCTTGAGAGATACCAAGAGGTGCTGTGTGTGCCCAGCAGTGCTGGTATCTTCTAGAGCAGGGGTCTTCAAACTTTTTAAAGTGGGGGCCAGATTATGGTCCCTTAGAGAGCTGGAGGGCCGGGCTATATGAGCTACTAATTCCTACTCATACTGCACATATCTTATAGAAATAAAATGAAAACCATTTATAAATAAACAGATCACACACCAGTATTTCAATGGGAACTGTGGGCCTGCTTTTGGCTAATGAGATGGTCAATGTCCGGTTCCATATTTGTCACTGCCAGCCATAACAAGTGATGCAAGTGGGTATCAGTTAATCTTGATCTGATTGGAGATTTCAGATGTTTCATTCTTAAAAGTCTGTTCACAGAAAAACTAAAAAAAAAAAAAAAAAAAAAAAAGGGGCCGGGCGGTGGCGGTGGCGCTGGAGGTAAGGTGCCTGCCTTGCCTGCGCTAGCCTAGGACGGACCGCGGTTCGATCCCCTGGCGTCCCATATGGTCCCCCAAGAAGCCAGGAGCAACTTCTGAGCACATAGCCAGGAGTAACCCCTGAGCGTCACAGGGTGTGGCCCAAAAACTAAAAAAAAAAAAAAAGTCTGTTCACAGGCATAAGTGCTACCAAAGATGGTGACCATTTTGAGTGCATGGTCCCTGATATTTGGATATACACTGAGTGTATATGCTGGCAGGTATCTTGGCAACCAAACAGTGCTCACTGCTGGCGGGCCGGATCAGACTCCTCTGCGGGCCGTATGTGGCCCGCGGGCCATAGTTTGAAGACCCCTGTTCTAGAGTCACCCCTGGTGATGCTCAGAAGCTTTACGGAGCTGCACCTAGCATTGCTAGGTGCATAACTCTGGGCATGCACCGTAGCCACTGTACTCCATCTTTTTAAAGTCTTTTACTGGGACTTAAATGGTGGCACAAGTGGTAGAACGTTTGCCTTGCACACGCTAACCTAGGACAGTCTGTAGTTCGATCCCCAGTATCCCATATAGTTCCCCAAGCCAGGAGCTATTTATGAGAGCATATCCAGGAGTAACCCCTGAGTGTCACCGGGTAGAAACCAAACCAAGCAAACAAAAGAAACCCTTTTACTAACAGGCTCATGAATAACCCCCCACCCCACCCCATGGTGTTGAGATGATCAGTAGTCATTTGGGATTATAGCTGGATAAAGACACTGTGCCATATGTCAAATGTGCCATGCTTATAAAAAATTCTAGTGTCACTGCCAAACCAGAAAGCCAGGCAAGATCAAGACAAAGCCTGAGAAAACATCTTTCAAAACTCTGCAGTGAAGTCTTTTTACCACCCCAAATCCTGAAGCTATAACTGATAAGATTGGGAGTTGCTAAGATGATGAACAAAATATTTCCTTAAGTTTCTATATAAATTAAAAAAAAAAAAGAAAGTTTCAACAGTACAGCTGTATGACTTAACCTTGTCAAACTTCCAAACCATCAAGTTTGTTTTGACCTATAAATCCTAGGCCCTGCATTCACAGGCAGCTGCATGGTACCTCTACTATGTTTTATAGTAGTGTCAGCTCAGTAATATCACAGGAAATCTGATGGGAAAGTTACTTAGAGATCTCTCAAGCTCAGCGAGCCTAACCAGTAACACAGAAGGCTCAGCTAGCATCATCTATGCCCACTAAGTCCTTAGATACTGTCTTTAGAAACCTGTGGAGAAATGTAACACTCATTTCAGATGGACCTTTGTTCATCGAAGTTTTGATAATTCCATTGACCTTTGTGTTGAAAGGAATAATCTTAAGTAAATTTGTTTGTGCCTACATGGAAGCAAGCTATAGTGGTGGTGGGCGATTGGGGACAAAGGTGGAGGGAAGGTCACAGTGGTGGTGGGATTGTTTAGTTAAACGATTAATGCCTGGGATGACTATATTACGAACAGCTTGATAAATCACAGTGTTACAATAAAAAATGGAAAAGCATAGATATTTTCATTTAATAAATTTAATTCTTTAAATAATATAAGTACAAATGTTATCATTGTAATTTCATTAAATTAAAACCTCAAGAGACAAATGACAAACTAAAAAGGACAAGCTGAAAAAATAATAAAAACATATTTCCAAATATATATCCCAAACCACAGAGGATTCATTGCTACAAGATAAAAAGAACTTTTAGAAATCGAGATGAAAAAGACCAGAAGTGGACAGACAGGTCCCCTCAATAAAACCAGATACAATACAAAAATTCCTTCCTCACACCTATATTCACTGCAGCACTATTTACAATAGCCAGACTCTGGAAACAACCAAGATGTCCTTCAAAAGATGACTGGCTAAAGAAACTGGCACATCTACACAATTAAATATTATGCAGCCGTCAGGAGAGATGAAGTCATGAAATTTTCCTATACATGGATGTACATGGAATCTATTATGCTGAGCGAAATAAGTTAGAGGGATAGAAATAGACCCAGAATAGTCTTTCTCATCTTTGGGTTTTAAGAAAAATAAAAGATATTTTTGCAATAATTCTCAGAGACAAAGAGAGGAGGGCTGGAAGGTTCAACTCACAACATGAAGCTCACCACAAGGACTTAGAAAATAACTACACTGACAACAACCATAACAATGTCAATGAATGAATGAGGGAAGTAGAAAGGCTTTCTGGAGTACAGGCAGGGAGTAGGGATGAGGAGGAGGGAGATTTGGGACATTGGTGATGGGAATGTGAAGGGGGGTGTCCTTTACATGACTGAAACCCAATTACAATCATATTTGTAATCAAGGTGTTTAAATAAAGATACTAATAAATAAAACCAACCTCTCTCTCCTCTCTCCCCTCTCTCTTCTCTCTCTCTCTTCTCTCTCCCCTCTCTCCCTCCTCCCCCTCTCTCCCCTCTTTCTCTCCCCTCTCCCCCCCCACCCTCTCTCTCTCTCCAGTGCTCAGGGGTTACTCCTGGCTCTACACTCAAAAAAAAAAAAAAAAAAGAAAAGAAAAAAAAAGGAAAGAAAGAAAGGGCCCGGAGAGATAGCACAGCGGCGTTTGCCTTGCAAGCAGCCGATACAGGACCAAAGGTGGTTGGTTCAAATCCCGGTGTCCCATATGGTCCCCCGTGCCTGCCAGGAGCTATTTCTGAGCAAGCAGCCAGGAGTAACCCCTGAGCACCACCGGGTGTGGCCCAAAAACCAAAAAAAAAAAAAAAAAGAAAAAAAAAGAAAAAAAAACAAACCTCTCCCCAGGTAAGCACCTGGTCCAGTTAAGTGGAAGTTAAAACTTTCAGGAAATGGCATGGCGGCCCGGTAGTCATGGACTCACTCAGATTCATTGGGGAGCACCTTTGGAATAACTCTAGGATCACTAAGCATCCTTCAGAGTCACCAATGTGGTCTCTGACTTGCAGGAGTCACTTGCAGATGCTCATACAGCAGCTGTAGCAGCTCCCATGGGAACAGACATCTGTGCAGCCCTGTTGAAGCTGTTAAGGAGCCCATATGTCTTCCTCCTAGAGCTCAGGCCTGTAGGGAGGTATCCTGGGGGGAAAGAGTGGCCTCTGTGAAGGTCAGAGAGAGAAGTGAGTTCCCACCTAGCTCTCCTCTAAGGAGTAGGACCAAGAGGCTCTTTCTAGAGTGAAGTTTCCCGTTCAAGTGAGTTTAGCTGCTTCAGAGTCCTGAAGACTTGGACAAGCACCCACTGTGTCCTAGTCTGTCCCCTTTTAGCATTCTTCAGAGGCCCCAGAACTCAGAACTCTGCCTTGTGGAGAAGAAAGAGGGTAGGGAAGTAGATGGCAACCTGTGAGCCCACAATCCATGGACAAACACCATGAGGATATGTATACACCCTGTAGATATGCATCCTGTGGGCACGCAACTTATGGACACAACTGAAGGCCTGCTGTGGGCTCAAGTACAACCTGAAGACATGCAACCTGCCTGAGTCCCCAGGACCACTCAAAGACACACCTGCAGACATAGCTGTGGACACAGAGCCTGAGGACATGCAACCTGCCCACACCACTGTGGACTCACACTCTCTCATAGGTCCCAGGTGCACAGGGCTTGTGCATCTGCTGGGACAGGGGAGCTGTGCCCAAGTGGGGAGGAAACAGACTGGCCACAGGAATCCCCCTGGTGAGTCTCTGGTCCAGGTGTGGGAGAAGAAGGTGGGGCCCATGGGGTGCCCTGCCTGGTCAGGAAGAGACAGGCAGAGTTGGTCATGTTTGGAAGCAGGAGGTGTGTACGTGCTTGTGTTATGTGTGGTACGTGGAAAGTAACTGTGTGTGAGATATGGCAGGTGGAGCAGGAGGTGGTATTGGGAGCCATTAGTGCATGGAGGTACTAGGAGCATGTGGGCCAGCTGGAGCAGAAAGTGAAAAGCTGCTGACAGGGGACAGAACAGCCTCCCCTCAGAATTCAAACACCGCACAGGCGCCATGGCTGCCTAAGCAGGCTGTGACCATTTTAGATGACAAGAAACCTTCTAGGAGAGTTTCTACAAGCCCAGACTTCCTCTATTGCCCACACTGATGCAGGTGGTACCTACCATTGTGAGACCTGCCCTCAGGTCTCCATACTTGCTAGGCAGGGGCTGCAACAGACTGAGATGGCACAACCTGAAAAGCTCCGATAGCCAAAGTTTCAGGTCTTGTGTAAGAATCAGTGACCTACTTCTGAGCTTTGGAATCTGATCAAATAGAAACCATAAATTATCACAGGAAAGAAGAATAAGACATGTGGAGACCTAGCCATAATGGCATGCAGGTGATAAAAAGACGCATGTTCTTATTGTCAGAACTGCCCTGCATCAAATAGTTTTCCTAGAGCCCCCTAATGTCCATATATTTCATCTACAACATAGCTTATATCTCTCATCTATAACCCACCCATCTTCCATTCATCCATCTTTCATCAACCCACCAATCAGTTAATCATAACACATTTATCCATCTACCCACCTATCAATCATCCAACCATCCAACCAACCAGCCACCATCCCTCCATCCTACTGTCCATCTATCCATTCAACCACCCATCTAACTACCCATCTACCTACCTATCATCTATCTATCTATCTATCTATCTATCTATCTATCCATCCATCCATCCATCTAATCATCCACCCACCCATCATCTATCCAACAACCCACCCATCATTTATCCTTCCATAATCATCTATCCACCCATCTATCCATCATCTACCCAGCCGACCACCCATCCAATCATCCATTTATTCGTCCAACAAGCCATCTAACCACCCATGAAACTACCACCTACCCATTTGTCATTCATATACCCATTCACTTATCTATCCAACCACCCATCTACCCATCCATTCATCCATCCACTCATCCATCCATCCATCCACCCCATCATTGATTCATCCATATATCTTTGACTAATAAGAGCTGCCAAGCTTTTAAATGACCTACACCAACAAAGCTGCCACCTTGGGGAAGATCACAAGGGTCTTCTTTCTAGTCAGTAGTGGCTCATCCTTTTCTCAATATCATTCCTCTACTTTTCCAGATTATGGTGAGCATATTCAGAAGATAAGATCTTCTTTTTTTATTTTTTTAGATAGGCTCTTCTAAGTTGGTAAAGAACCTTTCTAACAATTGAACCCATTTACTAAAGTAGACTGCTGAAAATTGGCTTTGTTTTGTTTTGTTCCTAATATTTATACTTAATATACTCTCTAGGATTTAACCAGACCAAAAGGAAGTTGACAGGGAAGAAGAAACTCTGACTAACGAGTTCTCTGTGGTGGTGGTGGTGGTGGGGAAGGAATGCTCATTTTAAAAATAACCCGAGAGCCTGGAGAGACAACGCTCATTTCTCAGAGATGAGGCGAATCAAAATGACTCTCTCGAGTGGCCAAGGGAATTTTGTGAGAGGCAGCTCATAAATCCAGCCCCATTTACAAGGCTGCTCATTTCTTCACCTCTTCAGTGTACAGCTGCTTCTCCACGCCCGTGCATCTTTCCTAACCCAGCCAGGTAAAGAGGGAGGCCCACTGGGCTGGTCACTGCTTGATGTCTGTATCTGACCCTTTATGCCATTCAGCCCTCCGGGTCCCAGACTTCAAGTTTGTTTATTGACTCTCTATGTATCAATTATCTATTATCTGTGTTATAACTTAAATCTATATACCTCTTACTTATCTTCATTAAATAGGTATTACATTTCTATCATTAAGGACCCATTATCTGTCCTCTATGTCTATTATCTATCTTCTATTTTTGACCTCTCTAATCACCTACCCTTCTATCCACCCACTTCACCATCCACCCTCTTCTCGATCCTTCTATTCATCCATCTACCCACCTACTCACTTTCCCATCAATATGCCTATCTATCTATCCATCTATCTACCCACCCACTCCATCCATTCATTCATATATCACCCACTCATCCACTAGCTTTTCATTTATCCATACATCTGCCCACCCACTCCATCATTCACTCACATATCCACTCACTCACCTAGCTACTATCCATCCAATTTCCCATTCACCCATTTATTCACCAATCCATCCACCCTTCCACTCATCAATTCATCCGCCTACACTCCTACTCATTCACTTATCAATATATCCACCGATTCACTCACTCATCTAACCATCCATCACTCATTGATTGATCCATTCACCCATCCATTCACCCATTCGCCATTCATCCACTCACTCATCCAATCATCAGTTTATCCACCCACCTATTCACTTATCAACCTATACATCCATGAATTCACAATCATCTTCAGACCCACTCACCCATTCACCCATGTATTCACATGTCAATAGATCCATCCATGCACCTACCCACCCATCCATCCACCCACTCACTCACCCATCATCGATCTATGCCATGCCTTGCATCAAGTACCAAGGATGCTCTAGGGTGCCCAGGTAGTTGCATGTACTGGAGGGAAAGGGTCCAGGGACTGAGGTGGAAGAGTGACGTTGATTCCAACGTTACCAAGACAATCATCTTGTTGCTCTGGTTTGGGAAACAAGATTCTCCCACTGGAATTCAGACCCAGTGAAGTTCGGAAGCTGGAAGCCAGATAGAAAGGGGATTCTAGTGTACACTGAGGTTAAGACCATGTGCTTCTGTGCCATGAGATGGTGCTGGCTGTGAATTGTTGTGCCTATGAGGTGGTACTGGCCACGAGGTTGCAGGGTGAAATTTGATCTCTTGTCCCAAGGGCTGTCCACTATCAGGGAGGCTCCTGTGGGAGGGACTGGGGCAGACAGGCTCAATGTTGACACCAAAATTACATGAGTTTGGGGTGTAATCCCACAACCCTATCCTGAGAAAATGGGAATGACGCATAGACAAGTTGTGGTGTCTTGGGACGGTTCCAACTATAGTGCTTTCCTCATGGTTCCAGGACCAAAGGTCTCTCCACTGTGTCACCCAACCCAAGGTCCCGTGTGGAAGAGGCCCAAGATGTACCAAGTACCCCCGGGGTAAGAGGCCCCCTGAGACCCAGCTTCAAGCCTGGAGAAGCCACCTTCTGGTCCAGTGGATGAGAAGGTCCCACCAATGAGACCATCTCCTTACTCCCACCCTGAGTCCACAGTAAGTCAGGAAGAAGCAGGAGTCTCAGAAAGTCCTGAATCTGGCACACTGTCCTCCGGCTGCCAGTGCCTGACCAGTCTCCTGAACCACCTCTGTTTGGGCTCTGCCATATGCACGGAGCCATGACCCCCAGCCTCTTGGCAGCCCCAGAATGGAAGGAACGATTTGCAGCCCAAAGCATGAATCATTTAGAGGCCAAGATGCAGGCAGGGGAGAGAGCCCAGCATCCGTTCATCCATCTTTGAACAGCACAGCAGAATCCACCAGGGAAACATAGCTGTCAGGCAGGGTAGGCATTCCCAGGGGTGGATGGCAGAGGATGGGACATAGATAGAGGCTCTACAAAGGGGTAACTTTCCTCACATGCGCAGCGTGCATCTGAGCCTTTGGGTTTTCACTTTGACTTCACACCCATGGTCTGATCTTCCTCACCACCCTGTAGAACTGAGTCAGCATAGGGCAATGCAGATGTGCAGTTAGCTGGTCATTCCTGTAGCTAATAAGCCGGCCAGCAGCATTGCCCAAGGAGGGAGTGTCCTGCTGGCCATGCTGGCCTCTGAGGAACAGCTACCAAAGGAACAAAGGTAAGTTCTTCAGCTTTAGTGTGCCCCAGGGGCTGGCTCAGCACTTGATATTCCTGCACTCACAGTTGGGTTGTAGATGCACATTGAGTTGGGGGTACAGTGGGGGCCCATCCATATATCCCTCTCCATTCCTCAGAGCCATGAGCTATCTGGGGGACACCCCTACCTCCCCAGGATCAGTAGTCAGAGGTGAGTGAGAGCTGTGGATGGCAGTTGATGGGGGACTAGTGTTTGGGGTCAGTAGCGTCAGCTGCAGGGCAGGAATCTTGGAGGAGACCGTGCAGGTGGCAGGCGGGAGGGAAAGGCGGTGAGGGGGTGCTAGACCAGGTGCTGAAGCTGGGAGAGAATGGGGGCAGCAGGTGGAGCTCAGGTGGGGCAGAAGCAGGCACTGTGCCAAAACTAGCTGGACAAAGGAGAAAATGAAGCTTATACCATATATGGCCGCCTCCACCCAGGGCCATTTACGCAACGTCTTTGCTGCAGGATCTGAGGTCAAGGACTTATAACCCAAGACAATCCCCAAAGCGTATAAAGGCTGACCTGTGGCCTATACACCTGTGATCTTGGGGTGTTAAGGAGGGGAGAGACCTAGGGATAAAGGTAGGGGTCCTGGCACTCTAGTTGGAGGTGTGGGGGCCTGCACCCCAACATCAGTGCAACTAGAAACTCTGACATCTTTGTAAAAATTGATTTGGGTTCAAAATAATTTCATGGCCTAGAACTTGAAGAGCTTTAATAAGTATCAAACCCAACAGTACACTGCAAACCCCGCAATTTATAGCAGGCCTAAGGCTGTCCTCAAGCTCACATTGCAAAGGGACCAGACTGTGGGTGAGACCCCCCACCCCCAGTCTAAATTACTAGACCTCTAGCTCAGGCCCTCCCTATCAGCCAAGGTTCCCTTCTCAACATATCATCTGGAGAGGCCCCAAGATTTCTGCAGGCACTTCTGGATTGGAAGAAGTGGTCGTCCAACTTGATGGTCTTATTCTTGGTGGCAAAGCAAAACAAAAAAACAAAAACAGAGAACATAGATGCACTCCATGTCAGATGCTCAGCCTGCATGTCTCTCTTTTTTAAAGTTTTTAAAATCTTTTTAACCCCTGAGGGGGGGGGGAGAGAGAGAGAGAGAGAGAGAGAGAGAGAGAGAGAGAAGAGAGAGAGAAAGAATAGACTGAGTGATATGCTAAAAGCATCTTACAGTGAGGAAAAGATCTTGATTAAAACTAATTTAGTAAGACATCTGAAGTTAAATAGAAATCAGTAAAAAAAATATGAAGTGTGGGGGCAGAGTAATAGCACAGTAGGTAGGGTGTTTGCCTTGAGAGCAGTAATGGCGACCTGGGTTCGATCCCCATTATCACACATGGTCCCCTCAAGCTTGCCAGGAGCTAGCTCTGAGCACAAAGCCAGAGTAACCAACCGCTGAGTGCTGCAGAGTGTGGCTCAAAAATGAAAGGGAGGGCCCGGAGAGATAGCACAGCGGTGCTTGCCTTGCAAGCAGCCGATCCAGAACCTAAGGTGGTTGGTTCGAATCCCGGTGTCCCATATGGTCCCCCGTGCCTGCCAGGAGCTATTTCTGAGCAGACAGCCAGGAGTAACCCCTGAGCACTGCCGGGTGTGGCCCAAAAACCAAAAAAAAAAAAAAAAAAAAAAAAAAAAAAGAAAGGGAGGGAGGGAGGGAGGGAGGGAGGGAGGGGGAAGGGAAGGGAAAGGAAGGAAGGATAAAAGGAAGGAAGCTTTCTTCTTTTTTTGAAAAAAAATTTTTTGTTGTTATTTTGGGCCACACCCGGTGATGCTCAGGGGTTACTCCTGGCTATGTGTTCAGAAATCGCTCCTGGGTTGGGGGACCATATGGGATGCCAGGGGACGGAACTGCGGTTGATCAGCTGCATGCAAGGCAAATGCCCTACTGCTGAGCCACCACTCTGGTCTCATATTTTCTTCTTTCAAAACATTTTTTATTCTTGTAGATTTGGAGCTATACCTGGTGATGTCAGGGCTTACTCCTGGCTCTGCACTCAGGAAACACTCCTGGTGAGCTTGGGGATCACAAAAAGGTGCTTGGGGATTGAACCCGGATCAGCCACATGCAAGGCAAGCACCTTTCCCACTGTAATATCACTTATTTTTTGTTTATCTTGGGGGGGGGCACATCAAACAGTGCTCAGGAGTTATTCCTGCCTCTGCACTCAGCAATTACTCCTGGGGAGCCACGGAGCCATATGGGATACCAGGGACGGAACCCCAATTGGCCTCCTGCAAGGTAAGAGCCCTCTTCATTGTACTAGCACTCCAACCCAGAGGTTGTATGCTTTGAACTGCAGATTTGGCCTCACAGACACAGGAGCCTAGTTTTATGGCTCCAAATGGACCATACTGAGGGATTCCTGAGAGAGCCTTGAAGTGGGGTATCGCTGTTTCTCTCTCTCTATTCTTTCTCTCTCTCTCTCTCTCTCTCTCTCTCTCTCTCTCTCTCTCTCTGTCTTTCTCTCTGTCTTTCTCTCTGTCTCTTTCTCTCTTACACACACACACACACACACACACACACACACACACACACACACACACACAACATGAAGTCAGGCCACAGAAGAGGTGGCCAGCAGGAGGGGCCTTGCCTCGGTTTGGATACAGCCACACACCGCCCAGTACAGGCTGTTATTCTTCTGGTTCCTCACACATCCGCCTGCCTAAAAGTTACCGGCAGAGATTGTGAAAATCTACAGTCTACAGATGATTCGTTCTTCCCACAGCCACCCTCAGTGTCTCCTGTCTCCGAGCAAAGTTGCGCAGGATTTAAAGAAAATGGAAGCGACCCACCGCACACTATGAAATGCATCATGGAGAATCACCCAACAATAAGACATGCAAAGAAACGGAAAAAAACACATCCCTCTCCCCTTTAATGGAGGCAAATCCAAGAGTCTCCCAGCTGGCAAAATTCACAAAGTGACAATAAATAACTGTTTAAAAAGAGCCTGAATGTAACAAGCATGCAGAAGAGAGTAAGGGACATGAGGGAGTGATTAAAAATAGAAAAAACTTCCATTTACAGGTTCAGTGGTCAAAAGTAGAAAAGCTGGAAAATGGAAGAAGCTAGCAGTAAGTTAGGGTCAACAGAAGGAAATAGTAATGGAACCATTTGAGCTTCAATAACAATTGTGCAAGATAAGAGAGGGAGACAGGGAGAAGGAGAGGGAGGAAGTTAGAGAAGAAAAGGAAGTGGAAGATGAAGAGGCAGGACAAGAAGAGCAAAGCATCCATCATGGACTGCGAACAAGGAAACTGGGAGTCAGAGAATCCCAGAGGAGAATAAAGAGGAAGAACATACCCAAATATAAAGAGCTTATAGGTAACAATTAAAAACACAGGTTAAAAGAAACCATTATATAAATAAAAACAAACAGTTCCACAACTCAAACCACAGAAAATATCAGGAAAATATGCAACTGAATGGCTTCTCCTGTGTGGAGTGTAAAGAAGCTCTCAGTAAGGGTAGCATGAGCTGGAGCCATATCATAGTGGTAGGGCATTTGCCTTGTATGCGGCCAACACAGGAAGGAACCCAGTTCGATTCCCTGCCTCCCATATAGTCCCTTGAGCCTGCCAGAGCAAATTCTGAGTGCAGAGCTAGGAGTAATCCCTGACCACCACTGGGTGTGGCCCCCAAACCAAAATAAATAAATAAATAAGCACAGAATAAATGAATAGATCAAAGCAACAGATTTAATGGACTAATCTACAGAGCAGAGCTGACCATGATGAGGAGACAGAAGGCTTGAGGAATTGGGCAGGGGAACCTTTGGACAGTGGCAGAAGGAAATGGATTCTTGGGGATAGTGTTTGTGTGAGACCCTGTAATCACAGTGAGTACAATAAAATCTAATATATAAACATATTCATCTATACACACAGATACAAACATATACATAGATATTAAAAATCAGGGGTGAAGTCTTAAGGGCCTTTGGGGGAGAAAAAATAGAGTGAACAGAGAAAATATCAAAGACCAAAAAAACCCAAAACAATAGGTTTCCTGTCAGAAATAATAAAAGCCAAAAGAAAGTAGAACGTTCGGAAAATCAGTAGAAGAAAATTTTTCACTTGCACTATTATCAACAGTAAAAACCTTATTCAAAAATGAAGGGATGCAGGGACCCAGCGACTTCTGCTCAGGGGGTAGAAAGTGATGCTTTGCAAATGTGAAACTCTGAGCTGGATTTTCAGTATCACTCATATACCCCAAGCATAGTCCTGGAGACTCTGTGTCTTCTATAATGTGTATAACATCTGGCTCTGCACAGTGTGGGCATGGAAATACCAAAATTAAAGTGTGGGACACCCCCTATACTCATCACAAGGCAACAGCTAGGAAGGGAAGGGGGAATGAGGAACATACGTGGGATGGCATCTTGTTGCACAATCTAGAACCACGTGGCTAATGTGGGAAAACAAGGCAGTTCCTCAGAGGATCCGAGCCCAAATCCCCAATCCCCACTTGGCCTCACAAGTCCACATGGGCATTTCACCTGGGAGAACAGGAAACACCTTCTGATGTCAAAATGTGTCTGTGTTTGTAGCATCATCATAAACTGGAATAAAAATGAGTTCAGGAGTGGATCAGGAGTGGGCCCCACACACTACTATGGGACTCGCCCCTAAAAATACATAAAATGCTAAAAGATGAAACAAATTATTTTGTGGTTGGGGCCAGAGCGATAGCACAGGGGTAGGGCTTTTGCCTTGCATGTGGCCAACCCAGGACAAACCCCGATTCGATTCCTGGCATCCCATAAGGTCCCCCAAGCCTGCCAAGAGTGATTTCCGAGTGCAGAGCCAGGAGTAAGCTTGAGTGCTGCCGGATGTGATTCCCCCAAATATTATAGTGTGGTTGACAATATAAAGAAGAAGAAAAATGTGTGACAGTTATAGGCCAAAATCTGAGAGAGAGAGAGAGAGAGAGAGAGAGAGAGAGAGAGAGAAAGAGAGAGATGTGATATTTTTGAGAGCAGAGAATTTCAAGACATAGCAAGTCAGCTAAAGCAAAGACTGATAAATGGGAGATATTCATTAAAAAAACACCCCACTGTTGGACAAAAAATATCAACCCCAACACACACACACACACACACACACACACACACACACACACACAGAGGAAGCAAGATGACAGGAAGGTAGAGTACAAGGAGTAAAGTGCCATCAAGGCAACAAACACCCACAATTCCAATGAACACCCCAGTGTTCAGCTGTTGACTGAATCCAAAAGCCAGTCCAGCTCCTTGCACTGGAGTCTCAGCCCACTGAGGAGAGGAAGGTTCAAATGTGAAGAAAGGAAACAGAAGGAAGGGGATTTAGTAGCCAAGCTCAACTGAGACACCATTTCTATTTGCTGCCTTTTACATCCCAAGGCTGTAGAAATAAATCCCTGGGTGAGCTGGTTAAAATGTGGATCTCTTATTCTGTTTATGACTGAAACCCAACTACAAACATGTTTGCAATCATGGTGCTTAAATGAAGATTTATATGTAAAAAAAAGAAGATTGTAAATCACAAATTCTCACTCAGTAAAAATAAGTAAATAAAAGTTTAAGACTCTTGCAAAAATATATAGGGACTTGGGAATTGATCTCAGGTTGGCTTCATGTAAAGCAAGTGCCTTATCTGCTGTGCTATCATTCTGGCCTCCAGCAGGAGCCTGCGGTTTTACTGAGAAAGATGACGGGATGTTGAAAGGATGAAAGAAGCAGCCCAAAGGAACTCCTTCAAGCAGGACTGGGGAAAAATACCACCATGAGAAATCCTTGCAATAGAGTTTAACTCATTAGGGATCCAGGATCCAGGGATAAGGAGTCAAAGACAAGTTCCTCCTGGCTGTCCATGTTCACAGACAGAGCGAGAACTACTAAGATGTGACAGTTGATGCCAACTTGACTCACAACAGCCTGGTAGCTGATTCACCTTTGCTCACTGATCGCAGTGAATGTAACAGCTGGGAAGTGGGTGCCATCTCCAGGCTCTGCCCCCCAACCACCCTCCTTCCACAGAGGGGCACCTCATAACACAATGTAGGTCTCATGAATAATGAAGAGCAAGGTGGGGGGCATTGGGCAACAGAACCTGCTTGTTTTATGCTACTGCTGCTTTGGGGCCACACCCATCTGTACTCTGGGGTCACTCCTGGCTCTATGCTCAGGTGTTATTTTTAGTGGTACGTGGGGAACCCTATGTGGTGCTGATGAGCTCGTGCAAGAAAGGGGCCTTCACTCCTTTGCTGTCTCTATGACTTCCTTCATACCTGCCTTATCATCTTGAAAAGTGCCATGCCTTTACAAGGTTAAAGAAGATATAGAAAAGAGGCTAGAGAGATAGCACAGAGGTAAGGCATTTGTCTTGCATGCAGAAGGACAATGTTTCGAATCCCGGCATCCCAAATGGTCCCCCGAGCCTGCCAGGAGCGATTTCTGAGCATAGAGCCAGGAGGAACCCCTGAGTAACCCCTACCGGGTGTGACCCTCCTTCTCCCAAAAAAAGAAGACATAAAATGTTCTAGAACGAAGGGGAGCAATGTTGCAGTCCTTAAGGGCTGAATTATTTTCATAGAGCAGTTGAAACTCAAACACACAGCGCCAGAGTAATATAGTACAGCATGCAGGGCATTTGCCTTGCACGCAGTCAACCTGGGTTCAACCCCAACATTCCTGATAGTCCCCTGAACACTGCCAGGAATAATTTCTGAATATAGAGCCCAGAGTTACCTTGAGCACCACCAGGTATGACCCCAAATCCAAAAATGAAACACATACCAAAAAAAAAATCCTCAAACCAAAAGAGCTATTTTTTGTGCTAAATTTTCTCTCCTTGTATCTAGCAAAGGGACATCTAGAATAGGGTCAAGCGCTGACTCTGATTCCCAGTTTGGGGCTCCTCCCTCCTTGGACAACCTCAGCACCCAGAATTCACCACCTGGTGGGATGAGGACTGTACAAGTCCTTCCACTTGTAATACCAAGTCTGCACTGCACCCCACGAACACTGACACCTTCTCACACAAGACCTAGCAGGCCCCTTTAAGTGGACCACCCTCTCATTGCTTTGCACCCCCATCCTTCTGGGAGCCATTGGCGCTCTCTGGTGGCCAAGTGAGGATGTGAGTCTTTCTCCTTCTAATCCCTAGGGGGTGAGCCCAAATTTATTCCTCCTAGACACCAGCCAACCACCCAACATTGACCCACACATTCCTTCTTCACCCTGCTGTCTGATTCCTTCCAGCCACCACTGAGCTTCAGGTAACTGCTGGGTGTGCAAAGTACAGAATGGATAAAATACCAGGGTCTTTCTCCATCGGAGTCCCACTGCACTCCAGTAAGATCTGTGGTCCCCCTGAATAAAAGTGCAGCACTCCAGCAGCCCCTAGCAGTCTGGGGAGGGTGTGATGAAAGTGGGGGAGACCAGTTAGGCCCCTATCTCCTTAAGTATGCCATAAGGAGTGACCCCGCAGTTGGGGACAGGTCTGAGTACTCTGTGTCCACATTTGACTCTTCAGTACCACTCCCAGGACTGACACCAGTCAGAGTGGGTCTCGGGTTGTCTGGACTCTATGTGGAACCCCACATTGACAAGGCAGGGTGTAAAATAAAAATATCCACTGAGTGCTGAGTCTGGCCCAGGCACCATGTGTTTTTTTTTTTAACTTTATTTACTTATTGATGGATTGTTCTTTGGGCCACACCCAGTGGTGGTGGCAAAACTCAGGGATTACTCCTGACTCTGCAATCAGTAACAACCCCCTGGCACTCTGGGGAATCATATAGGATGCTGGGAATCGAACCGGATCTCTCCCGGGTTGGCCGCATGCAAGGCAAATATCCACTAAACTTCTTTGTTGTTTTTTTTTTTTTTACCTAGATTCATCTTACAGGAGGGTGCATGTCACAAGGTTTGAGAATCTCTAGTTTCACCTCAACTCTCCAGGGAATTCTGGAGACCTAAGGGGGACCTGTCCAAGGGGGAACCAACAGTGATCTGAGTCCTAATTTTCCACTCTTTCTGTGCCTCTCACCAGCACACCAGTTCCATCTCCCAGTCTCCCAGCTTCTGCCTGATCCAGGTGCCTTCCAGAGTTTCCCAGCCAAGTTCGGCCCATCATCAAGAATCTGCCCCCTCTGCCCCCCAGCCATCTGCTCTGCCTGCCCTGCCTGGCCTTCTTGTGCCCACTGGTCTGACACTCCAGGCCTTGGTCCCTTGATAAATCTACCTCTTCCTAAATCAAGTTAATTACCTGACCTTGAGATGCACCGAACTGTCATGCTCGAAGAGGCCTCCACTTGCCTTCAGACCCATGATGAATATGGGGGAGCAGCATCTCTCTGGTTTCATGGCAGCATTTTTAATAATCCCTGAACAGGGCCTTGGGAGCCAATTACAAAACTAGGGCAGTTTTTTTCCTCCTTAAACTGCTGTTTTCAGATCCTAAAAACGAGTGGGTGTCTGGCCCGGATGGTCTCAGACATTTCACCTACTTTCCCCCAAGTTTCAGCAGGGCCTCGAATCTAGACTCTCACTCCATGAAGCAGAAATAGAGGGATTCCTCTCATCTCACCCTCCTGCTCCCCTCTTCCCTCCTCATCACCCCCTCTCAAATCTCCCTACTGAAACCCTAGGATGTGTATTTGGAGCAGAAGTTTGTTTCTGAGACACTGGGTACCCTACAATCTCCTGGGGCTCAGTGGCATTGGATACTGGCTTGACCGACAGCAGAAAGTTGGAGCCTGGGGTACTTCTGTGAGTCCCTCTCCCATCTGTTCATGCCCAGTCCAGATGGACAGAGTCCATGTCCTCCTGGACTACACTGACTGCAGGGGCTTGTCACTGCCTCCATGTAGGCCATCCCCGCAGCCCTGCCTGGGCCCTCCATGAATGTGGACATCTGTGGCCTGGAAGAGCAGTGCCAGGAAGGACCTACCCTGGCCCATGCAGCAGAGGAAAGCCCAGAGTCTCTGGCCCAGGGCTTTACCCCCATGGGGCCTCACCAGCATGTCCTTCCACCAAAGCCCATATCAACCCTCCCTACCCTTCTCCCACCATCCCTCCCTAACCTCCCACCAGCCAACCCCCCATCTCCTATCAGTCATGGGACACCCAAGCCAACTGACTCAAACCAAAAGGGGCCAGCACAAGGTTGTTCTGGCCATGCCCTTGGCCTTGTCCAAAAAGCTAGGGAGAGAAGGACCACAGAGGGGTCTGGTGAGTGGCCCCCACCTGTTCCTGGGGTTTGCCTCCCATGTGCTCACAACTCAGAACTTTGAGGAAAATGCAGCCCAGTGAGTATCCGAGCTTACAGCCTGCCTCAGTTTCTCCATCTGGGTGGGGGACAGTGAGCCTAGTGGCAGAGCATGTGCATGAAAGAAGAGCCTGGAGTGGCCCAGCCCAATTCCTCAGGAGGCTCATGCAGGACCTCACAATCTCACCCTGACCTTCTGCAGAGAACCCCATTTTTCCAAGAAGCTGGGGCTCCATGTGAAAACTCCTCCAACACCCAGGACTAGGCTGGGCCAAGCTCAGTTGCTCACAGTAAGACAGAAGAAGCAGCACTGAGACCCTAAGTCTAGGAAAGGGGTCCTTGGGAGAAGGATCCTCCTCTGGGGAGCCCCTGCACTTCTATAGCCCTGAGTAAGGGCTTTTCCTGGCCTTCTCCCTGTCTACTCTGGCCTCAGTCTCTCTATCTGGGAAATGGGTGTCTAGCTGTTGGGAAGGGATTGAGATGAAAGTGAGCTGTGCCTCCGAACATGTTCCTTCCCCTTTCTGGGCACAGGGCTGAGGGACGCAGATGTGGAAAGGCAGAGAAAATTATGGAAAAGGAGATGCTCACTCAACCATGCAGCTTCCATACCTGCTTGCACTACTGAACCAAGTGTTCTTAAAAGCAGGACAAGCCTGCCACCCAGTGCCATCCAAAGCCAACAGAACCACCTAGCACCAGCCAGATGATGAGAGCAACCACTTAGTGCCACCCAGAGCAGCCCCAAATGCTACCTTGAGCCACCCAGAGTCACCTATGCCACCCAGTCACCCAGCACCATCCAGTGCCATCTAGAATTTCCCAGTCTCCTAGTCACCAGTGTTAAATTGAGCCACCCACAGTTACCCAGTGCCACCCACCTAGAGCCACCAAGAGTCACTGGGAGCCACCAAGAGCCACCCAGATTTATCCAGTACTACTCAGTCTCCCCAAGTCAGCGCAGCAGCAGGAAAGGGACAGTGTCCTAATATGTCCTGGAGACGTGGCCTGGGACCCAGTGTTGTTCAGATTTCTGGCTTCTTCTTCCCTGTCCTCTTTGTATCCCTGAGGCTTCCATCCCTTAGCAGTCTGGGGGATGGAGCAGGAATATTAGAAGGGTACCTGAGGGTCCCAGGAAGGTCACCATGTCTGGGTGACTGCAGTGATTTCTAGCAGCAAAACCTAGCAAGGCTCCTGGAACGTGAGAAGAAGGTTCTGGAAATCAGGTACCTAGGAGAAGGGTGTCTAGACTTCCTGATGTCCCCCAGCCCAACCAGGAAGGACCCCCAGAACCCTCAGAATCTGCTGCATCCTATTCCCTCGGGCAGATGTATGAAGCTTCTTCATGTCTGAACTGCCACATCTGGGTCCTGGCCAGGCTCCGTGTCACTGATACCTCCTTGGCAGCACCCAGAGTCAGTCCTGCTAGCTACAGGCTCCTGTCTTGCCTTTTTATTTTTATTTTATTTTATCTTATTTTATTTTTTGGTTTTTGGGCTACACCCGGCGGTGCTCAGTGGTTACTCCTGGCTATATGCTCAGAAATAGCTCTTGGCATGTCTCGCCTTTTTATTATTGGTACCTACCATCCTTTGTGCCTAGCACAGGCCTGGTATCTTGGCATGCCTCCCCTCACTAACAATCCCTCCCAGTGACTTGGATAGCCCGTTTTCCCTAGGGTCACACAGAGAGAAACTGAGGCACAGAGCAATGAAGTTATTGGGTTAGAATCGGAAAACTTGGCTGAGCAGAGCATCAGCCTACAGCAAAATTGATCTCTCCCCCCTTTCTGTTTCTTCAATTTCTCCTCTCTCCCTCCTTCTGTCCTTTCTTTCTCTTTCTCTTTCTTTTTTTATGTTTTTAGTTCACATCTGGTGGTGCTCAGGGGTTACTCCTGCTCTGCACTCAGAAATCTATCCTGGCAGGCTTGGGGGACCATATGGAATGCCGGGAATCGAACCAGGGCCCATCCCGGGTTGACCACGTGCAAGGCAAATATTCTACCACTATGCTATCTCTCCGGCCCTTCTTTCTCTTTCTGATGAAAGAAAATCTCAGAAAGAGGCACTTCCTTCACAGCAACAATTTTAGTAGTTCTTTCTGCCAGAGATGGTTCTTTGGTTGTGCTAGAACTCTACATGGTTCCAAGCTGCATGTTATTAGTGAGCAAGAACACTTGGTGATGTCGGGGGTTGCTCCCTGAGATGCTCAGGGGACCATGCAGCAAAAGGGGACAAACCTGGGCCTCCTCAGGCAAAGCCCTTGCTCAGTAGGCTAAGTGAGCATCTCTGCAGACCCTGGTTCTGAGTTTTATAGAAAAGGAGTGAAAAGACCCCAGGAAGACTCCGCAGACAATATTCTTGTCCTTTGGGGGTCTCTGCTCTTTTCTCTCCAGCCCCTTCTTCTTTTTTTCTAGGGTGTTGTCCCTTTCTCTGCTCCTCAGGTTTGGTTAGACTTCTTTTCTGACGCTTTGAAGATGAGGAGAGGGTCCGGAGAGATAGCACAGCGGTAGGGCATTTGCCTTGCATGCGGCATCCCGTATGGGCCTTTAGCTTGCCAGGGGTGATTTCTGAGTGCAGAGCCAGAGTGATCCCTGAGCACCATCAGGTGTGGCCAAAAACCAACCAACCAACCAACCAACCAACCAACCAACCAACCAACCAACCAACCAATAAATAAAAAAAAAGAAAGATGAGAGGGAAGGGAGGCTGAGAGGGAGGGATATCAGGGTCAGTAAGGCTGCCAGAGGCACTATCTACTACCCTCAGTGCTTGAAGTTAGGACTGCAGGAGGGGAAGTGACCTAGCCACTGGCCTCTGTCAGCACCAGCCAGACTAAGCCCCCCGCCATGCTTCAGTGCACCCAGGAGCTCAAGCTTGGTTGAGGTCTATTCTGGCTCTGAGAAGGTGAAAGATTCCAACCTGGATAGAACTTCAAGTGGTAGCTTCCAGAAAGGATGGTGGAAGTAAGGATGGGGGATAGAGGGGAAGGGAGTATAGGGGATGGGAAGGGACACATCCCAACAGGGATCTAGGGCATGTCAGCCCAGCAACCTACCCTCCTGAACTCACCACACCCACCTTGGTCTTTAGCTGTCTCATCTATAAAATGGGTTGGTCCCTCTGTCTGCTGAGTGAGCAAGTTGGCCAAAGGCTGGGAAGGGTTTCCATACACACATGGGGCAGTTGTTTGTGTGTCTAGGTTGTTTTTTGGCTTTTTGGATCACGCCTGATACATCAAGATCTCTCCTAGTTTTCTGCTCAGAGATCACTCCTGGTGGAACCCTGGAGGTTTGTATGGAATTCCCAGGTCAGTTATGTATAAAGCAAGTGCCCTACCCACTGTATCATTACTCTGGGCCCTATCATGAGATTTTATTTTTGGTGGTGGTTGTTGTTGTTTCTGAGCCACACCTGGCCATGCTCAGGGTTACTCCTGGCTCTGCACTTAGAAATCACTCCTGGTTTGGGGGCTCCTATGGGACCTGGGGTATTGAACTGCAGTCTGTCATGGTTAGCTGCATGCAAGGCAAATGCCCTACCACTGCACCATAGCTCTGGCCCCCTAATATGAAGTTTTTGTGTGTCTTTGGTTTGTTTGGAACTTGGTGTCATGCCTGGTGGTGCTCAGGGGCTAATCTAGCAGTGTTTGGGGGATGGGGGTTCACTCAGTGGTGCTGGTGCCAAACCTACATCTCCTATTGCAATATTAATATACTCAGTGCATTGAGGTCTTTCTCAGACCCTGCAACTATGATTTTAATCAAGCAGGGTCAATTGATTTCTGAATTTCTCTACTGAGTGAAGCAGAAGTGAAGGACTAGTTGTCTTTTCTGTGCTGAATGACTGTCCTGGACACAGGAAAACAGTGGAGAAGGATGAACCCCACATACCAAGATGCTCTTCCATTGGTCCATTTTACAGATAAGAAAAGTAGAGTCCAATCAACAAACATCCTCAGCCCGGATATAGCAGAGCTCGGAAATTCTCAGCTTCTTTCTACACTTCCCCCAATCCTGCACCCCCTCTCTCAGCCCAAGGAGGAGGGCCAGGCCAACATGAAAAGGCCTTGGGACCCAGGCCTGGAGGAACAAAGACCTCATTTATAAAACCAGAGAGTCCTCGGGAAAGTTAATTGAAGTGAACGAAATCCCGAAGAATTCAGCGCTCAATTGGAGAAACTATTTTTGGCTGAGCAGAGAGGGGACAAAAGGGAGTGCACGGAAATTGAAAAGAAACTAATTTGGAAGACGTCATGAGGAACAAACTTCTCCGACCTCCACTGAGCCCAGGAGACGTGATTAGTCAAGAAATAATTAGATACTCTCCTGGGAGGAGGGGGAGGCAAGGGAAAGCCAAAGAGGACAGAAACTGAGCACTGCCAGGAAGGTCACGGGCTGCTCTCAGAATCTCTTTTTCTCCCTTTACAGATTTGAAGATGCAAGAATTAATTTTTCCAGAAAGCAGAGCAGCATGGTGACCAGTGCACTGTGAGAGAGGAAGGGAGCTGGGGAGATCAGAAGCCTCTCATCTGCTGGGGCTGTTGGTGGGAGGTGAAAGGCAGGGCACCCCCATCCTGGCAAGGGCTGAGGGGTCCCTTCCAGAGGTGACAAAACAGCAAGAAGCAGGTCCCCAACCCAGCAGACTTCTAGGACATGGGCCAGAAAAGGATTGATGGCAACATTCAGGCCCAGGGGCTGAGCTTCTACACCTCTAGAAGTTTGCAGCTCTTGCCCCAAAGCAACGGTATCCTGTTTGCCACTAAGTGGGGTCTTAATAGAACTTTATTGACCAAAAAGAGATGTGCCTGCATTTGGCCTGCATGGCTATGTTTCAATAAAACTTTATTGACATTTGAGACCAGAGTAACAATATAGCGGGTAAGGTGCTTGTCTTGCATGTGGCTAGTCTGTTTTTAACTCCCAGCATCCTATTTGGTCTCCTGTGTAGCACCAAGAGTTATTCCTGAGTGCAGAGCCAGGAGTAATATTTGAGCATGGCTGGATATGGCCTACAAAGAAACAATAAAAGAAGAGAAACAAACAAAAAATTATTGACAAAAAAAAATCAGAAAAACTATTGAAAAGGGGCTGGAGAGTACAGTGGTAGGGCATTTGCCTTGCATGAGGTTGACTCAGGAAGGACCTGGGTTCAATCCCCAATGTCCCATATGGTCCTCTGAGCCAGGAGCAATTTCCGAGCCCAGAGCCAGGAGTAATTCCTGAGTGTTACCGGGTGTGGCCCCCAATCAAGCAAACAAACAAATAAACAAACCAAACTATTGAAAAAAAGAGAAAGTGCTGCATTTGCCCGGCAGACCATAATTTATTTAGTCTATTCTGGCTGATCTATCCCAGTACCTCCCACCTGTTCTTTCTATTTGCAATGTGACCCCGTTCCTAGATCTCCCCAAATACCAGCATTAGAATATTCATCCCACACCTTTATAAAGGGCAAGAGTGATAATAAAAATGGCAATAATAGCAAGGTGGCAAGCATAGGAACACAGAGGATTAGATTGTGCCCAAACCCCTGATAACCCAAGATTATCAATCTTACAGCAGCCTGTAACACTGGCAGCAATCACACCCAGTAACCAACACAAGAGCACAGAGCCATGAGCATCAGAGACAACCGAAGCCTAGTTAGACCCCAGAGTCTCTATTCTGACATGACTGGTCCAGATCCATCAACTCCCCATCCTCTACACCAGGGGTCTTCAAACTACAGCCCACGGGCCACATATTATATTTATTCCCATTTTGTTTCTTCACTTCTAAATAAGATATATGCAGTGTGCATAGAAATTTGTTCATAATTTTTGTTTTTACTATAATCTGGCCCTCCAACAGTCTGAAGGACAGTGAACTGGCCCCCTGTTTAAAAAGTTTGAGGACCCTGCTCTACAATGTAGAGTCTACAGGATCAGCCCAGCCTCTAATCTCAGGCATGCATCACCTCTCCCCTGCCCCACGCCTCCAGAACTGCTTGCTAAACTACTTCCTCTAGCCCCCATCTTCTCCTTCCACAGTCACCCCTTGTCTGCTGCATCCCACACACCTCACATCATCTCAAAGCAGCTCTGAGAGACCCTCTTGGCTGTTTCAGGCTGTTGGGGCCTGTTGTTCCTCCTGTGTGCCTAAGAGTCTAAGGCTGTATGTGATGGGAGAGCATGGAAGGGGCCTCCCTGGCAACCACTAGCACCTTAATATAAATGAACCACCTCGGTACATGAGCTTGGCCCCTCAGTACCTGTCGGAATAAGAACAGAACAAGTTGGGTACAAGGTGGGGAGAGAGGTTAACACTGTTTGACTCCACGTGTGGCACAAACTTTGATTCTCCCAGCCACTAGGGCTGCTCTGCTTGGCAGGGGTGTAATGAATGTCCTGGTCCGCACTCAGTGTCACCAACTGGTCCCCACTCTGAGGGATGGAGCTCTGATTCTGGCCCCCCAACTGTTCCCCTTGAACCTAATTGAGAGGGAAAAGAAATGTATTTATTGTGATGGGACTTGGTGAGCATGGCCCCTCAGAGCACCGGTTTCTCCTGTTCTACTTCTCATTCTCCAAGGAAGCTTTGACCTAAAAAATTGGCTTTCAACCATTCAAAGCAGATTCAAATCTGCTATTCCCCAATGCTCTATGCAAAACTGCTTTATCCTTTCACTTAAAAGACATTTTTGAGAAGGCTAGACAGAGAATGCAGCCAGGGGATGCCTGCCTTCCATGCTGCCATCCCAGGTTCAATTCCCGGCACCCCCAAATGGTTGCCTGAGCACTGCCAAGATGATCTTTGAGCACAAAGTCAGGAGTAAGTTGGGTGTGGCCCCCAAACAAAACAAGTACACAGTAAATTTGGGGGCCAGGGAGACAGCTCATGGGGTTTGAGGACATTATTCTCCACCTTTCCTGTACCCATCCTTCTCTCTCTCCTACTCATCAATCTCCTCTCCCTCTATTTCATCTCACTAATCCTTCCTCTTCCTTCTTCCCCTATCACCCTCCTTTCTCTCCTCCCATGACCTTCCTCCCCCTTCTTCCTCCATCATTGTCCTCTCCCTTCCCCTTCTCTCCTTATCTTTCCACCCAACTTTACTCAGATGTTATTTGATTTTGTCCACTCTAAATCTCTGAGTGTCCACTGCATAGTGGTCCATGTCCTGGGTCTTCACTGAGAGCTCTTGGGAATTCTCTCAGTGTTTCAGGAGAGCTCTTGCCCCCAATTTGTATGATGGGCAGCAAAGATCTTGGGTTTCCCCTTGAGGTTCCTTCACCAAATCTTCCTGTCTTGCTTCTATGGAACAAGCTTCTGTCCTCTGTCAGGCTCAGCGTCCACCCAGCACCTTCTCTCTACTCTGTACCCCCCAACTCTGTACCTCCTCTTACAAGGACAAACCAAATCCAACCCACCCTCTCTGCTGGCTCTGGATTTCCCCTTGAATCTTCCTATACCTTCTCAGCCCCACAATGAATCTGCTGACCCCATACCACCCCCAAATACATGCAGCCCCACATCTCTAGGGGCCCCATGTCCCCTCTTCCACAAGCTCTCTGCTCTCAGCTCCGGTCCCCAAATATGCCCAGTAGACTGGGCTCTGCTCTATGCCCAAACGTCAGGGGGCTCCAGAATACCAGTTCCAGGTGTGAGGCTGACACCCTAGCGCCACTCCAGGAAATCCTACGACCCTCATATATGTGGCCTATTGTGGCATCAAGTCCATAAAAATCATAGGAAGCGAAGGTTCCCGCTAGTTGGGTGCCTCAAGGCCACTCCTGATACTCAACCAGAAAATGCAGGCCTGGTGTTGAACCAGTGGCACAGAACTGCATGGGATGGCAATATGGGGGCCCATCTAGCACCACCCCAGGGGTGTTGAGAGGGCTGCAGTGGGAGAAGGGGGTGGATAAAGAAAGGAAGGCAAATGGAGAGATGAGTTAGGGGAGATATGTGACTTCCTGGATAAGCTCCACCAAGAAAGAAACTGATGTTCTAGCCCCATCTGGAGACCGTTCGTCCAACTCTGAGAAGGAAAGAGTGGAAAAAACTGTGTTAGAAATTTAGACTCAAGTCAACCTCCAGAAATCGTTCCCGTGTGCATCCAGGACACATGCAGAACCAAGCACTGGGCCAGGGCCAGCCAGAGCCAAATCAGGACCCTGGAGAGCGTCAATGTTCTGTTGGGCTAAGCCTCCAGCTACTCAGGCAGACTTAGGGGGCTGCAGGGGGTTTCCTGCCCATCGTCCTTCTGCTCATGTCCTGGCCACTGGCTGGGGTGCCAAGACCAAGAAAAAGCACCGTGGAGCTGAACAATCTTGAGCCTGTCACCTCTAGTGATTTCAGCCCTGTCCCCAGTCAGTCTCCCCATTCTTCCATCCTTACTGGCTCCTGGGTTTGAGGGGCTTGTCCCAGCTCCCCTCACTCGACTCCAGACTCTGCTCAGATCACAGGCAAGAGGAAATGACCAACCCAAGTTCTCACATTCCAAAGGTAAAATGTGATGGTGGAATGTGGGGCCCATGGGGTGCCCTTTTCTCCCTTTCTTTATGACCCTAGACTGACACTCCCGTACCACACCTCCTCCCCATCTCAGCAGACCCTGCCTAGGTGATTCTGCCAAGCACACCAGACACAGAGGTCACTCTACTGGGGTTTCAGCCTCCCTGCTCAGTCTGGACTCTGGTTTGTTTTAAATGGGGTGTCACAAGAGTCCCAACACAACCCCAATCATCAACAGTCTTGTCTGGCTTAAGCTCAAAGGCTCATTGCTGTGCAGCTAAAGGTCCCAAGGGTCCCCCAAATACTGAGCACTTGAAAGCCTAATAAGCATCGCAGGAGAGATCCAGTATCTTGTTCAGGCCAGCAGAAAACACATAACATCTGGCCTTGCAATGGAAATAGACAAAAAGTCTGGCTCCTGGAAGAGACCCTATCTCTGGTGCATTCCAGTTGGGGTTCTGACTGGGGCCTAGGGTTGAAGTAACC
This sequence comes from Suncus etruscus, assembly GCF_024139225.1. NCBI lineage: Eukaryota > Metazoa > Chordata > Mammalia > Eulipotyphla > Soricidae > Suncus > Suncus etruscus. Next base: position 34,230,693 of record NC_064867.1, on the reverse strand, counting down.
CCATGTATATAGGGCAAGGCTCTTCCAGAAACAGCTTCTGAATAGAGATGGTACGAGGATACAATGCTGACCTGGCTGGCCTTGCACATTGCTGACCCAGGTTTGATACCCCAGAACCACATAGGAATTCCCGGATCTCCACCAGGAGTGAGCTTTGAGTGCAGAACCCAAACACAGCTGATGTGGGTTCTCCCAGAAACTTCCAGACAAAAGCTGTTGCCTGACCTTGAATAGGGGTCAGTGATCTGGCCGAAAGGATCATTGACTTTCTTAGCTGGATGATGCTCGTATCCTGAAGCTCCTGGCCACTGCCCCGAAGACAGGACTTCTTTTTTTATTATTAATATCTTTATTTAAACACCTTGCTTACAAATATAATTGTAGTTGGGTTTTAGTAATATAAAGAACACCACCACCCCCTTCACCAGTGCAACATTCCCATCACCAATGTCCCTAGTCTCCCTCCTCCCCACCCCACCTCCACCTGTACTCTAGCTGTCTCTTGCTGCAGGTTGTGCTTGGGTCTGGGCTTTCCAGAGAAGAACCAGAAAGAACTGAAGAGAAAAGAAAACAGGCAAATAAGCCATTAGAGACATAGAGATAGTATGAGGCCCTGAAGTCTATTTCCCAGCCTACATGCTGTCATCCCTCAATGACCCAAACCTCACCTTATGGGCTGAGACTCTGCATCCTTTCATGGGCAGGAGGAGAAATAGAGACAAGAGGTCCCTGCTGGAACTGCAAGAGAGCACCGATTCCTCTTTTCTGCCATGGGGTGCTCCCAATGAGTTGGTCCCGGGCCCTGGATTGTTGGACAGGCCCTTTGCACTCTACGCCTTCCCAGTGCACCCAGGAAACATGCTTTACCTAAAACCCCAGGACACCATAAGCTGATATAAAATAGAGGCTCTCAGGGAAGGAAATTAGACACCAGCTGCTCTGCCTTCATCACCCACAGCAGGGCATCAGTGGGCCTGGGTCAGGGCACTGTCTACAGCCACCCACAGTTTCAAAACCCAACAAGGCTGCACTCAGAACACCAACACTTTATCTACATGCCCATGGTGAACCTGGTCCCTCTCTCACTGAACCCTGATATTCCCATTCTAGAAAGCTTGGTAAAGTCCAGATGGGGATGAGATGAGACTTCCGTCCCTGATGTAAGTCTCCCCATCCCCCAAATATAGCCCATCTCAGGTCTCTCACAACACAGAGGTGGGGGACTCCCCAGCATGAGATGAATAGAACCAGGGGCAGGGTAGCTAATTAAATAAAAGGAGAGGGGCCGGAGCAGTAGCACAGTGGTAGGGCATTTGCCGTACATGCGGCTGACCCAGGACAGATGCAGGTTCGACCCCCAGCATCCCATATAGTCCTCTGAGCCAGGAGTGATTTCTGAACACAAAGTCAGGAGTGACCCCAGAGTGCCACCCAGTGTGGCCCCCCCAAAAAAAACCTCAAAAAATCAAAGGAGAAACTGGGTTTCATGGTCCACAGAAAGACAGAGCAAACATGAAAAATAAAAGCCACTAGGAGGTGAAATACAGAGCACAGTTTCCAGATGACAGCAGGGTGCAGAAACAGTAGGCACAGTGAAGACTGCTGGAATTTTTGAGGGAAGTGGGGAAGCTACATTTGGCAGTACTCAGGGGTTGCTCCTGGCTCTGCACTCAGGAATCACTTCTGCAGGTTTGGGGAACCAGATAGAATGCCAGAGATCAAACTCGGGTCAGCCTTGTGCAAGATAAATCTCTTCCCACTGTACTCTCGCTCCAGCCTCAGTGGAACGTTTTATAGGAGAAAAGCTTCACTACAGGAAGTGAAGTAATAGCCCAGAAGGCACCAGATATGATCCCGGGAACCCCATATGATTCTTCAAGCATGCCAGGAGTGATTCCTGAGTGCAGAGCCAGGAGTAACACCTGAGCACCATTGGATATGACCCCCAAAACAAACACCTCCAAAAAAAAACCCAAACAGAAGTAACACACTCTCCACTTCCTCTGACACATGAGTAACTGACCAGCCCCTCTGGGGATCCCAGAACATGGTCACAGTCATGACAGGTTCCTTTGTGTCTTCGTGACCAGTAGACTCCCCCACATGGAACCACCTTCTCAGGGGAGGTGCCAGGGGTTATCCCCTGTGCCATTGGTCTGTGCTTTAAGTCCTGGGGATCATTTTGCAGGAGGGGCAGTCAACTACTCCCGACCCTCCCCAAGGCCTGGCTGTGGTCCAGTATTCCAGCTCTGTGCCCCAACATCAGGCCTGGGGCTGAGGAGCAAGCAGTCTGTAGGGAACCCCACACAGGGACTCCTGTGACTAAGGCCAGGAATCCATTTATGGGGTATATTATGGGGCTGAGGACCAGGAAGGTCACCCCTCTTTCCTCCCACACACAGATCCAAAATAGAGTGAGCACGAAAATCTGTATCCCTTTACATTTTCTGCCTGTTCCCCCACCACAAAGGCCTGTGGTCTGCTTAAGACCTTCTTTTCCATAAGCACATCAAGGGCATAAGCTGGCTCACTTGTACCCCTAAATGCAGTGGGAACACACTTCATCCTGACTACAAAGGACACTGGGTCTGAGAGGGCAGCACTTGCAGAAGAACAAGCACTCAGACTCCCCTGATGGGGCTGGAGGGGCCCTCATAGGGTGTGCTGTCCTTGGGGACCATTGCCCCCCAATAGTTATATCCATATAACTCCAGGCTACATAGAGGGGCTGACCCTGCCAAAGTCACATATTTTTTTTGTTTATTTTTGGGCCACACCTGCTGATGTTCAGGGGTTACTCCTGGTTCTGTACTCAGAAATCGCTCCTGGCTTGGGGGACCATATGGGAAGCTGGGGGATTGAACCGTGGTTTGTCCTAGGCTAGCGCGCACAAGGTAAGATGCCTTACCACTTGCTCCACTGAGAATTCTGGAGACTTGAGTAGGATTCTCAGTGTTGCTGGCAGAGTAGAAACTTCCCTCTGACCATCGCTTTCTACCTTCTGGCCAAAGCTTTCCACATGGGGGCCTTGAGTTCCCCCCTAGGATACTCCAAGTAAAAAATACTGTGAGATACTGGAAAGGGTGAATGCAAGTCAAGAAATACAAACACCTGGGGTTGGAGTGGTGGTGCAAGCGGTGGGGCATTTGCCTTGCACACGCTAACCTAGGATGGACTGCGGTTCAATCCCCCAGCATCCCATATGGTCCCCCAAGCCAGGAGCGATTTCTGAGTGCAAAGCCAGGAGTAACCCCCGAGAGTCACCGGGTGTGCACTCCCCCCCCCCAAAAAAAAGAAACACAAACATCTGGAGTTTCCCTCCCTCTCCAACACAGTCATTGCTGAAAACCACTTTGGTCCTTCTTTGCTCTTTGAGCATTTTCAGCAGGTCTTGAATCCCTAGAGACAGGCCACTAGATCAGCTGGCCTGTGGCTTTCAGCTTGAAGAGCTCTCACGCCATTGCCCGGAGCATTGGTCCACTCCACTGACCATATCAGCTACTTCTCAGTTCTATAGAGGGCAGTGAGACCCTGGCAGTCAAATCCACCCCAGGAGAGCTGGTACCCTCTAGGCAGCAGTCGCAGGATGCAGGCCAAGGAGCATCAGCTGGGTCACCCAGAGGTGATTCCTAGGTAGAAAATCAATCACCTGCAAATTACATGCCAAGTATAGCAGGTGTAATATTCATACTGGACACATGATGGCAGCATGTGTCCGTACCAACAATGGTGGGTGGGTGGGTGAGTGGGGGAATCGCGCAGGCGCAGAAAACATCACGCCCCAAGTTTCATGCACTGCCCACTGGTTCAGAGATCTCATCACCTCCTCCCTAAGGCATGTGCCTGGTGAACGGGCCAAAGCCACTGGCCAGAACCCTGTCACTTCCCACATCCCCAGAATTCATTCATTCCTCCACCTGCTCCCTGCCAGGGTCTGTTCTCTGGGCTGGGGACTCAAAGTCACAACCTAGGCCAAGAGTTTTTGTCTTCATTGAGCTCCTAGAATTCACTCCCTGACTTCTCTGGGTCACATTACATTGTGGAAAGTGCCAAACGCCCACAAGTTGCATGCCCGGTACAGCAATGGCTCCTTAGCTCACTCCTTTCTCCTTCTCCCTCGGGCCATCCAAGCTGCATTTCTGTGCAAGAAGTTGTTGTAAACATGGCTTAAAATCATACCCTGGATGGAGCTCGGTGTTATTCACATTCTGTTAAATGGGAGATGGGCACACAGCAAAATCCACAGATTTTAAGTGGCTACAACTCATAACATCCAGTGCATACAACTCATAGCATCCAGACCCAAGTTTAAGAGATTAAAAACAATCACCAGGTTATTTTGCTGGCTCTGCAGCTGGGGGCTGGTGTTGGAGCCATTCTGGATCATTCTATTCTACTGCTCTAAGAACAATAAAATCATGGGGCATATTGAACAAAGCAAAGTGAGAGATTGAAAATAAAACACTAGTCATCTGCCTTGCTTAGAATTCACCCCTTTAATCTGACATGATATGTGACCTTGGACCACAACTCTGACCCTTTCTCCCCATGTGTCATGTCGGGTCTAAAGATGATTTTTTTGTTTGTTTTGTTTTGGTTTTGGCCCACATCCGATGACGCTCAGGGGTTACTCCTGGCTCTGCACCTCAGAAATCGCTCCTGGTTTGAGGAACCATATGGGACACTAGAGATCGAACCCAGGCCCGTTCTGGGTCAGCTGCATACAAGGCAAAAGCCCTACTGCTGTGCTATTGCTCCTTCCCTAAAGATGATTTTGAAGCAATGATCTCACCTGCGTAGAGAGAGCAACCAAAACAAAAACAAAAACATTTCCACGTGCCCTGCCTTTCTCCCCATTGTCCAATTGCACTTTCCACAGTGGAGGGCAGCTGGAATTCAGACTGGTTAGAGTCAGGATTTGCTTCAGGAAGTCATTTAGCAGATCTGAGCTCAGAAGAGCACGAACACACTTGGAGCCTCAGTTTCTCCATTTGTAGGACAGTGCGGCTTGGGCTGGTGTGCTGAAAGTATGAAGCATTTCTCCAGGAGAGCTTGGATAAGAACCACCCAAACCAGACTGACAAGCTCAGAAGAAGGAATTCTGGGGAACACCAAGTATGTCAATCCATGGTACCTCTACCCTAGGGGGCTACAGAGACCCCCCCACAGCCATATGATGTCTCTTTCCTCTCATTTCTCCTACTCATGATTGTCTCATATTCTCTTTCTTTCACACTTAGCTCTACAAGATTAAGAATGAGTTAGAAGAGCCAGAGAGATAGCACAGTGGTAGGGCATTTGCCTTGTATGCAGCTGATCCAGGATGGATGGTGGTTTGAATCCCAGCATTCCATATGGTCCCCCGTGCCTTCCAGGAGCCATTTCTTAGTGCAGAGCCAGAAGTAACCCCTGAGCGCCACCACGGCTGCTGGGTGTGACCCCCCAAAAACAAACAAACAAACAAACAAAAAGAGCAGGTTAGAAGCATCCATAATGCACTGAGTAGAAACAGAGGTGCATCTTACCTGAGGTTTATGTGCTTCTACCTTACCAAACTGCACCCCAGACAGATACTAGCAGTGATCACTGAGCTTCCTGCCCACTGAGTTTGTGACTTATATTCAGCTTACATACATGTGTAGACAATACTAAGATATGGGAGTTAGTAAGGCCCCACCCAGGCCCTTGCACTCTTTTCCTGATAGAAAATTTTAGTTAAGTATGTGCTGATTCCTTGAATTGTTTGGGATCTGCAGAACATTTCTACTCTGGGGATAGAGCCTGGATCTTTTTCTTCATGGTCCAACAAGGTTCCTGGCATTCTAGATGGTAGTTGTCCAGATGTGCTCCACCTGGGGCAGGGCGGACATGGGTTCAGTTGGGATATGGCTATCAAAGTGACATGGACTTGGGTTTGGATGCTCTGCCGTAGGCTGGTATGTGGCCTCTGCAAAGGAAGAGCCTTACTGCTTCTCTAGAAAGAGTATGGGAGAACCCAGCAAAAGTATGGAGGGGGTTAGCAGAGCCCCTCACAAAATGCCTGGCTCCATGCATGGCCATTCACTAGCCACATTCAGAAGGCCATGGAGGAGAAAGGCACTGACCCAGCAAGGCTATGGATTTTCACAATTGTTGCAACCCCCATGAACCGGCGGGTCTGGGGTTCAGGAAAGCGATGGGTATTGAACTCACTCACAGGCAGGCATCAGGAAGCATCAACTTTATTCATGCCCTATTCACCACATATGTGTGGCCTATCTCATAACCTTTCAAGCATTCAGCCATTCTTAGCTAGCCCTGCATCTTAACTCCTTTCAGCCATCTTCCTTTGACCTCCATGCTGGTCAAAGACCACAAGAGGCAAAAACCCAAAAGCCATAGAGCCCAGCAGGGCAGAAGCCCTAATCCCCTGGCTCAAAGGCTTATCTACCTTTTCCAAGACCCCTCCCTGGAATGGGCGGGGCCTTGCAGGTAAGGTCACACATAATATCTGGTTCCCAAGACCCCTCCCAGAAATGGGTGGGTCTCAGGTAGCTACACCTAAATCCAGGGTGGAGTTACACACAATGACCAGAGTCAGGGCCAGAAGCCCCAACCAGGGCTTGAGTTAGGCTATGTGTGATGGATGAAAGGGGCTGGAGTGTCTACTGAGGCATGGTTTCTGTGACTACAGAGGCTGACGACCTTCATGCAAGGAGGGAGGGCCTGGCAGGGCAGGGGTCCGTGGGGGGAACATCATCATCAGGGGCTGGAAGCAGGCAAGTCTGGTACGAGGAGGGGATGGGAGACTTCCCAGCCAGATGAGGGCTGGCAGTAAGATAAGGGTGTGGAGGGCTGGTGAGTATTAACCCAGTGGCCTGGAGCAGGTAAAGGGCAGGGGGAGATGGCTGGTGCCCAGTAAATGCAAGAACCAGGAATTTGAGCCTCACAACAAGGCTGCCTTCAATTTAGAGGTCAATCGAACATCAAGGCTCAGGAGACTGATTCTGAATCTCGGGCACATGGAGGGTCACGAGTCCCTGCAAGGCTCCTGTGGTGTCGCCGTCTCCAGCTCGGGGCCTCCCGCACTCACAGCTCAAGCTCTCAGAGCAGCTGTCAGAACACATTTGAGATAGCGGCTTTCTCCCAGCCAGGCTGGATGCTCAGGGCATGGTGTGTCAATACTGCTCTGGAGCCTGCCAGCCCCTCTCCTGCCAGAGCAGAGGGTGAGGGATGGAGTGAGATGGAAAGAGCCAACAGCCTGGGGCATGCTTCCCTCCTGAATTGCATGGGGCTTTGAGCAGCCTAGACAGAGGATGCCTCAGCTCCTCCCAGCATTTGTCCCTCAGCCATTGGACCCTCCATCTGCTCCTCTGTGAAGATCCCATCCACTCTGCCGTAGGCAGCCCTTGTGGTTCTGAGCACAGGAGCTTGAGTGGGCACATGTGTCTTTCCCTGGCCATTCCCTCATTTGAGAAGTGACCGAAGAAGAATCTAAGGCCGAGGCCAAGTTAATCATGGATTGTGCTGGGATCAATTACTTCTGTCTGCCACAGGTGCAGGATCAGAGTTAGGGCTTTCTCTGCAGGAGCCTGGCTCTAATGTGGGTCCCAAATGGCCTCCCAGGATCATTCCTATCACTTCCTTTTCTCTGACTGAGAAGAGGTCCACTGCCAGGTAAGCTGCTGGGCTCGCCTTATACCCCTCTTGCTCTGACACCTGTAGGGGCTTCTATTTTTCTCCATCAGACTAGATTAGGTGGAGAGAGAGAGAGAAAGAGCAGGGACCCGCAAAGGGAAAAGGCTGGGAGGACACTGCTTGGCTCCAAAACAAACGGAATAAGTTTGGGATCTTTTCTGCAAGGCAGTGACTGGGCACACAGAGATGCTGCCTCTGCTTCATGTACCAGATACTCCCCACCCAATGCCAGCTGCCCTCACCTCTCCCCAACATATCAACTAAGAGGGAAGATTCACACCTGTGCTCTGGAACGCCTTTGCTCCAGCAGCTCCTTCTTTGCCTGAAAGCCCTTTCCTGTCCCACCTGGCAAACTCCTATGCATCCTTCAAAACCTAGAGTAAATGAGTGTTTCTGCAGTAGCTGCCCCGTGTGATAGCCCCTCTGCTAGGCATAAAGAGTGTCTTGCCCTGGGTCCCAGGGTCCTATACACAGCATGTGTTCATGTGGCCATCACTATCAGACACCTTCCACACCCTAGAGTAGACATAGGCAAGTGATGGGTCTGGGGCCCCACACAGGCACCCCACATTGTCTTCAAGCCCCCAGTCTCCTCTGGTTTGGCGCAGGCTCTTCTGCCACCTCTGGCGAGGAATGTTGTGTCCTCAAGTGCTGCTGGGGGCACTGGGGCGGAGGGCAGTGGTCACCGAGGACCAACCGGGAGGAAGCCTGGAGGCACCGTCGCCATGGAGACAGGGTGAATGAGTAACTGTGGCCCATTTCTCTGCCTTTGTTCGGCCTCCCCGGGGCTTCCTGCTGTCGGGCCCAGCTGTGGGGAAGGCAAGGCAGAATTTGCCTGATATGGCTGAGTCGCAGCCTGGCAGCACCGAGCTAGGCTGGGCAGTCCTGTGCCAAGATTCATGTGAGCTGACAAGCCCAGCTTTGTTCCTGTGGGAATGGGCAGACTCGGCCGCCTGGTCTGGCCGGGCACTGGGAGAAACCAGCAGGGCCCCATCCCATCCGCCATCCTGCTCTGTCCCAACTTCATGCCCACTCTGGGTGGACCCACCTGGAGCTTGAACTTGCTTCTTTTCAGGACAGGCAGATGGGAACTTGGGTCACTCCTACTTGTGAGGTCAACACTCACTTCTCCTAGGATTTCCCACTCCCCCAAGGAGAGCCCAGCTCGGAGGACATAGCTACCACTATACTGCATCACATGGGAGTTCTGATCCCAACTCTGTGCCTCTGTCCACCCAGGGAGCTTAGCCCCATGGTGTCAACACTTCAGAGTCCCTTATCCCCCTCCCCCAGACAAGGATGCAAAGCCCGGTTAGCCCCATGCCAAGGGCACTAGAGGGGATGGCCGAGACCTTGATCTTGCAGAGGTGTGGTGTGATGGGCTATGCCTGGTAAGGGTTTGGGGGGGACCTCCAGTTCAAAGTCTTAAGGGGACAAGCAAGAGAACCCTTAGAACCCTGCCCTGATAGAGGGACCCCCACCCCCCTCCAAGTCTCTGCCCATGGAGTTCTGCCTGGTCGGTTCCTCAGAAGGTAGAATATGAGTTTGATTTCTTTCGGTTGTTTCATTGTTAGGCTTTTGGTTGGTACTTTGAGGTCACATCCAGTTATACTTGGAGATAATTCCCAGTTCTGGGCTCAGGGGGTCACTCCTGCAGGGAACAGGGAGCCCTAAGTGGTGCCAGGGATCGACCTGGTTTAGTCCTAAGGGAAGAGCCCTGCCCACTGTACTATCTCTTTAGACTTTGGATTTTGATGGAAAGTTTCTTGAGTTGAAGAGATACAAAATGAAATGACACATGTTTGCATCTGAGGTCAGTCTGTGTAAACATAAGATCATAAACATAAGGCCTGCCCACTGTGCAAAGTTGCTCCGGGGGTGTGGACATGTTACGGGCAGCTTCTAGGAAGACAGGTTAGCTGGATTTGATCATTTTTCTCAAGCTGAGAAGTGAGGGTCTCAAAAGCTGTGAGCAGGCCACCATCTTTTCTTTGGATCGTGGAAAAAATCCCATCTGATATGATCCCACCAGACTGGTAGGATCCTCCACCGGTCACTGCTTGTCCCTGGGCAATGGACAGTAAGACCCACTGGGCCCAGTGTGTGTTTGTGGAGTGTGGGAGGGGTCTTAGCGGGTCCCCATCACAAGCTCTCACTTCGTGCTATGCTTTGCGACCTCCCAGAATCAGACATCAAATGAGATAAGAGTTTGAGAGCTCTCTGTAGGAATGGGGGTGGGGGATCCCCAGGAACACAGCACTCATGGAAGGACCCAGCAAGTGGCCCCCCATAGGGCAGAGCATAGTCCTGTGGGTTTCAGCAGTGGAGAGGACACATGGGGCAATGTGGGGGACACATGGCCCCAGCTATGCTGCCTGTAAGCAAAGGTCCAGCTTGTCACATCCTTTCGCCCTGGTACTGGGGTGGGGTGGCTCCAGATACCAACATATCCCTGCATATCTGCTGCTGAGCTGGACAGAGCATCTTTCCAGGCAGGATCTCTGGGGAGGAGGGCAGGGTTGGGGTGACACAGGTGGGGGAGCAGGAGGACTAGGGTGTGGGAGGATCAGGGTGTAGGAGAATAGGAGTGCAGGAGGCTGGGTATGAAAGTAGGCAGAGTGAAAGTGGGGGTCAGGCCAGATGAGCAGACACAGTTGGGCACCCAAGGAGGCCGCATGGCTTCCTAAGACCCAGGGAATGGCCAATATATCAGGCAGGTCAGAGTCCAGACTGCACTGACCAGACTCAGTGATGGAAATATTCCTCCTTCAAAGGGAAGTATGAAGGACACCAGTGCCCCCCATACCTTCAAACCAGCCTTCACATCCACCTTGAATCCCTCTGTGAGCCTGCAAAGGCAGTCCCTGTGGGTATTATTGCAAGTCAATCCTTTATGGGGCTGATTGATGGAGGGATAGCAGATGAGGTCTTTCTCCTCCAGCTTGGAGCACGCGTCTGCCACCCTGTTCATTCTGCGGTTCTGAGGTGAATGCCGCGGGTATAAAGCTAACAGGCAGTCAGGCTTCTGAAGATATCAGCTTTATTCCGTGGTTAAGAGCCCCAGAATCAGCCCCAGAAAAAAGCCCCTGCCTTCTGCAGACCCTTGCTTTTATACATCCAAATCAGGTACCACCCTAAGGTGGGAGCAGAATGCCAGGTCATACCCTAGGGTAGGGCACAATCACCAATCAGGGTAGGATCAGTGATATAATAATCCCATGGAAATGTTTACATACACAACAGGTATCCCCTCTCCCAACATACTGTGTATCTCACCTGGATGGTCAGATCTACTCACACTTGGGAGGGGTCTGAGATTTGGAATAAAAGTGTTGCTGGACAAGGCTGGAGTGGAAAGAAGGGAGGCCAGGAGGCCCCCATCTCATAAATCACCAGTCAGAATATCTGGGGCGGTCACTCTTGCCTGCTACAGATACTAGCTATTCTGCTGGCATCCCACAAGGCTGCTGGAGGGGGCACAATTCTCCCAAGACCATGGAAGTCTAGGCTGTTACAGAAAGTCTCCCAGGGGGGCACTTGGCTCTGGCCCGAGGTCACACAAAAGACTAGAAATCTATGACCCATCCCAGCCAGAGCAACCTGCTGGAGACGGGGCCAATTCAAGGGCAGAACAGCTTTCCTGGGGGCACAGGCAGCGAGAGGGGCCTGCTGCCTCCCCCTAAAGTACCCTTGTCACCTGGAAGTCAGTGGCTGCACTTCCTACTGACCCCAGATGAAGAAGGGGGGCAAGCCGCCTTCTGAGGCTGAAGGGCACCTTGGAGGTGGGAGAAGGAGTCAGCCCTTCTATATCTCGGCCACACAAACTGGCTTATGTCCCTGCCTTCTATATTGGGGTTCCCATCTTCAGGACACAGCTGTGGAGGACATCTGAGGGTGCACACAGTCTGTACCTATGTATAATGTGAGGAGGCCTTGATGGGAGGTTCAAGGGGACAGCTCTGGTGCCTGGGTCCTCCTGGGCACTGGTGCTAGACAGGAGACTTCCCTTCCTCCAGGGCAATCTATAACAATGGCCAGAGTGGACTGCATGTGAAAGCTGTCACTTGGCAAGTTAGGGCTCTCCATGATGGATCAGAGCCAAGGGAGACCAGGAGAGGCAAGCAGTCAAGTTGGTCATGAGCACCCTAGACCCAGAGGCTCAAACACAAAAAGATGGGCCTCATCAAGCTCTTTTGCCAATGGGGTGCTGAACCCTGAGTTCACCACTGTCACTTCTACTCATGGCCTCTGCATGGGCAGCTATGCCTGACTATCCAGTGCATCCAAGAGCCAGGCCCAGCCTCTGATGTCCATGACAGATAAGAAACATGGCAGCCCCTGGGAGAGGCATAGACTGAAAGATAAAAGAAATAAAATAATGTTTCTCTGTGGCTTCCTGAGGACTCACCCATAATGCCCTGGACCACATCCCTTCCTAAATTCCAAGAACTTGCCCTTGACCAAAACATACATTTTAACTATTGCAAACCTTGTGACTTGTAGTTATCTAAATCTTGCAAAAATATAACTGAGAAAATGTCAAGTGTCAGTACTCCCTGAAATGGACCACCCTACTGTAATTTCCCACTGTCTGAGGAGCTATATAAAGACTTGTTAAATCTGGTTTGGGGCACTCATCCTCTGGCTAATGGTAGGCCACGTTGAGAACCCCTGCATATGCTTGCATAATAAAACCCCTTGCTTTTGCATGGTCTCTGCCTCTTGGAGTCATTAGAGGGGTGCGTGTGGAACCCCTGACCTTATCAAGACAACCACCAGCTATACTGAAGGTACCAAAGGGCAATGTTATGGTTTAAGCTGAAAGCTGAGGGTTCTAGGGGCATAGGAGTGCAGAGAACTAGAGGAAGGTGGAGCCCTAGAGCTGAAGTGTGAGCAGTGGGAAGTTGTGAGAAAATGGTAGCAGAAACCAATCTGGGTTGGGCAGACAGTCTTTGGGTAGGATACCCCAGGAATGGGGGAGACGTATAAGAGGGGTAGGGAGAGAAAGAAAGGGGAGATGAGGTGGGGAGAATGGAGATGAGAGGAGAAATATCACCACTGCAATGTAATAAGCCTCGTCAGAAGGCCCACTGAGAAGTCTCAGCGGGAATTGCTGATCCAAGACTTCTTATAGCGAGGGTGATTTTTCTTATGCTTAATTACAAACGTTTATTTGCCCTAAGTATGACTCTCCCTTCTGCTGTATTGTGTATATATTTGAGCATTTACTTCCAAACATTGGGATTTATATAGGCAAATATAGCCTTGATGAAATTTTTCTTTGCCTGGAAAACTCAACACCAAAAGATACTTAAAAACAACTTTATTCCTCATTGTCTTTTAAAATGCCCTGCAGGTTTAAACAGAAAGGAATGTTTTGCTTTGTGACATCTCTAAGAGACTTTGAGTAACTTGCTAATTAATTCTACCTCAGAATTAACATCCAAAAGTTTGGACAGGAAGTAGCATTGGGCTGTTGAGAAAACTTTTACCAGGTATAGATTTGCATCGCTTTCAGATAAGTTAGTCTCTTTTATTTGCCCCTAAAACAAAAACCTGTTTCCTCAGATAAAGGAAATCTGATAGGGAAATCCAACTCCTTCCTACATCCCCTAATTTACATAAAAGACTAGTTGGACAGGAACTACTTTGAGATGTTAAAATTAACCTTCTCTGCCGGAGAGATAGCACAGCGGCATATGCCTTGCAAGCAGCGATCCAGGACCAAAGGTGGTTGGTTTGAATCCCGGTGTCCCATATGGTCCCCCATGCCTGCCAGGAGCTATTTCTGAGCAGATAGCCAGGAGCAGATAGCCAGGAGTAACCCCTGAGCATTGCTGGGTGTGGCCCAAAGACCAAAAAAAAAATTAACTTTCTCCTTTTTCTCTCTGGACTTTCACTTGAAATTTAACTATTCATCAGGTCTGTGCACCACCTAAAGCCATGTAAATTGTTTTATAGTTCAAACTATGTATACTGATAAAGCTTCCATTAAGAAGAGAGATATGTTATAATTTGCAAAGAAACAAATATGAGCATTCTTTTTATACCATTAAAAACAAAACTGTGACTGGCAAAAATCCCCCATATATACCCTTTATTCTTCACATTAAAGCAGAACATTGTTCTCCCATACAACCTTGTGTGGTTATTTCATATTTTGTCGTCCATGTATCCACTTTCCTAGAGAGAATTTAAAAAAGTTTTCTAAAGTAATTGGGCCAAGCTAGTTTTAGCAGGGGAAGAGGGGAGAAGAGAGGGCGAATGGAAAAAAGGGAGGGAAGAGGTGTAGGGAGAGGAGGGAGGGGAGTTAAGGAGGGGAAGGGAAGATGGTGAGGGAGGAGAGGGAGAGAAGAGGAGGAAGATAGAGTAGGGAAAGGAGAGAGGGAGAGAAGAAAGGAAGGGGAGGATGAAAAGTAAAGAAAGGGGAGAAGAGGGAAGAGAAATAAAGGAAGAGGAGGGGAAGAGAGGAAAGATTGTAAAGATAGGGGAGAGAGGGAGAAAAAAGAACAGGGATAGGAGAGGAAGGCAAAGGGAGGGGAGGGAGGACTAAGAGAGGAAGGAAAAGGGGATTGAGCAGAGAAGAGAAGGGTTGGCAGTAGTCCTATGCACAGCTGACCCTGGTGTCCAGGAGGCCTTGGGGTCAGCACAGAACAAGTCTCAGAGCCTTCTGAAAGGATTTCCACCTGCCACACTCCAGTTCATACCTGGCCCCTGCAAGTGAGGCTGAGGTGGGGAATGTGGGTCCCTCCCCATCCCCATCCTAGGACTCAACCCTGTGGGAGATGGGCCAGAGACACCAGTGCTGTTCCTACCTAGGTCAGGACTGGATCAGAAATGGGGTGTCTGTGGCCCTTTGTGCAGGCAGTGGCCAGCCAGGACCCCAAGCGTTCAGAGGGAAGTAGCTGGATATGATCATGTTCATACACAGGGCTGAGACCACCATCAGCATGCATCTGACTGTTTTTCCCCCTCAGTCACTCACTCACACCCTCCACCCCCAGAAAGGGAGGTGGGAATCCTTGAGCACACCCCTGAATCCCACCCTGCAAATATAACTAATCCATCACAGAGCCACACCCAGAACAATCTTTTTTTTAAATTTTTATTGTGGTCAAAGTGAATTACAATTATTTTACAGAAATATTCAAGGCTCATAGTGTCCCAGAATAATCTTAAAATCCTCAGCAACTGCCAATGTCTATTTGCCTTTGCCTTCAAGGAGGATGCGAGCAGTTGGCTGAAAATGGGATCTGAGACCCAACATCTCCCCGGGACACACAGCACTGTAGTTAGAACTGACTTGGACAGGGCAGAGGCTGAGTGTCTATGCACACACAAGAGCAGCAGGACAGGGATAGACCAGGCGAGATGGGGGGAGTATCTGAGATCCCTGTTGTCCCTCATCAGTGCCTCAGTTTCTCCTGAGGCAGAGAACAGAGCCTATGGCGTGGCTGCTTCCTAGGTCTCCACTTTCCCAAAGCCAAGCATGGCAGCTGCTTCCGGCAGGGAGGCCTCCAGGAAAGATCTTGGCGCACAGAGCCAAGATCTAAGACCTTCTAAAGCTGACAAAAGTCACGCCTCAGAGGCAGATGGAGGCATTTCTCGGAGACTGCCACCACGGTCTCCCATCTCTGCCAAGTGCGAATAGCTCATTTCACGTTTCCTAGTTCCAGCACGCAATTACCCAGACAGCAGGAACCCTGTTCCTGCCTGCGGAGTACAGGGTAAAGATGCGGTGACTTCTCCCCTGCAAGCCAGGGTTGTGGTTCCTTCTGCAGATCCTGCTGCTCCCTAGCCCATGTGTGACCTTTGTCTTCACCCCCACCTTCATCCCCAGACTGGTCTGTCTCAGTTCCCCATTTTCCAACTCCTATTTTGGCTATTCTGTGCCTTCGGGCCTCTGTGACTTGTAACTGCTGCCACACAAGCTAATGTCTTCTCACAGATGTGGCCGCCTGGGCATTGAAGAAGGTGGATACAAGGTGGTGGGAAGGAAAAGGAAGGGGGATTAGGCACAGACCCCCTCGCTAGATCACTGCTGCCTCAGTGGCTTATGTTCGATTTAATCAGCCCAGCCTAACAAAATGCTGACCCTCTACCACACCATAAGTGGAGTTTGGAGCCTCTCTGCCATGCTTAGCTCCCAGACCCTGCAGCCTGAGTCCTTGGGAGTCCCTAGCCCTGGGGACACTTTAGTAGAGACACCCTAGCATCCCTCTCACAGGCCTCCTATTTATCCCCGCCTATCCTGAGCTGACAGGAGCCACTCTTGGTCCCACCCTGGAGCCACTGCTGTGCCCTTTGGCCAGAACCAACAGGGAGGCAGAGCTTGTGGTTGATGCTCCCAGGGTCGCCCTGAACCCACTGTGCCCTGAATCAGAGACTGGGGAGGAAGGAGTCTGTAAGAGATTCCCCTGACCCTGTGACAAATCATAGGTGCCAGGCTGTATCCTCCAAAGACAAGGGGTGGCACTTTCTGGTGGTCCACACAGGCTGAGTTGAGGGGCCCTCACATGATAGGGGGTGGCTCAGGCCTTGATGAGCTGATATTCCCCATCTCTCCTGCAGTCACCATCATGTTGCTTCAGCCCCTCTTTGTATCCCCTGTCCTGACTCCCCCCAAAATTCAAATGCATGTGAGCAAGAGTTGGTAGGATGGGGGGGGGGTTTCTTCTTCCTCACCAGAACTGGAGATAATCCACCCTAATCCTCACATGCTGCTTTCCTAAATCTTGATGACCCCCAAACCTCTCTGCTCTCCCAAATCTCTGTGCTCCCTAGAACTTGTGCTTCCACAAACATGTGCTTCCCAATTTTGTGTTCCTTCAAGCCTCTATGCTCCCTAAACCTCAACTTTCCAAATCTCTTTCCAAATCCCCCAACCCCATGTTTCCCAAACCTCTGTGCTCCCCAAAACTCATGCAGCTCTGTATCGATCCTCCCCAAACTCTGTGTCTACCAAATGGCCCTCTGCCTTCTGCACTTTTTCCTGCATGCTACCTGCCTTGGTGGGACACAGAGTTATCCTTCCCCTCCAGCAGCTCTGCTGTACTGCTGCTTTTTTACAGTTTTCCTGTGATTTAATGAAGACCACCACTCCAGGTGAACCCTACAAACCACACATCAGATCTCCTCCCTGGTGCAGGGGGACTCACTGGGAAGCCTCATGGGTTGGGTGTTTGCTGCTATTTGCTAAACTTCTGATCTGGAAAAGAGATGGCAGTGGGTCAGGCTGGGGACTGAGGGGCAAAGCAGCAAGTAAAGGGGTGGTTCCTAGCCCAGGATGAAGCCAATGGTGAGCCATGGGCAACTGAAGTCTGCAGGCCAAGGAGACGGGGCTCTTCCTGGGGAAACCAGTGACTGCAATAGGCATTATCCCTCATGGACCCTGCCCTCTCTCCCTCTGCCCTGTGTCTTCTGTGGGTACCTCTGATCTGTCTTCTGACCAGCACCCAAGGCTGCCTGGACCTGCTAAATGGACCTGCACAGAGCAGCATCTGGCACAGGGCATGCCAAGAAAAGACCCAGTCTGCCCCCCGCTGGCACCAGGATCTGGGCACTTAGAGGCAAACCCAGACCAGCCACTTGAACACCGAGGACATGGACATGGTGGCAGGAAACAAGAAATTTGCTGGTATCAGGGACAATGAGTAGGAAGGTGTTCAGAGTCAGGGCTGACATCAGGAATTTTCTGCAGTCAGATAACCCCATCCTCAAGCCTTGTGCCAGGCTTTGCCAGGTCTGTCCTTTGCCAGGTCTCAGCTCCAAGATCTCCATCATATTCTTCTATAAAGCTTCCTTTACAGGAGGTGGAACTTCCATGGCATAGCAGTGAGCACAGGAGAACAGCGGGCATGGGAGGACAGCAGGAATGGGAGGAGAGTGAGCATGGGAGGACAGCGGGCTTGGACAAAAAGGCTGTAGGCAGTTGTTCCTATTCCAACCTCTTCACTTTTCTGCCCCCAGCAGGCCCTATCCTACTGATGTTGGCCTCTCTGGCCCCTGGCGTATCTCCACAGTTAATGAAATGCTATAAATAATCTGTGGGCTTCAACAGCATTTCTCCAAACTGCCCTGACATGGAGCTTCTCCAGTTTCAGCCAAAGAAGCTGTGGGTTTTCTTTTTATTACCCTTCTGCTGTTTCTGCTTTGTTTCCTTTGTGTCATCTGGTGTCACTGAGCTTCTGGTTTTTAAAAGCAAGGGATTGGGGGCATATGCCTTGTATGTATAAAAAAGCCCTTCCAGCATCACACCCCACTATGCACTAACGGGTAGTGGGGAGCCCTGGGAATGGTGCACCCCAGGTGAGTCCCATTAGAAACAACCATTGAGACCAAATGAACCTGAGACCGCAGTTGATTTCATTTCTGACATCCTTGGAAAAGCTTGAGAGGCAAGAGCCCCAAAAGTGCTTTGCCACACCTCAGGGGGGTGCCCAGGGAGAACTCCTCCACTTCCACCCAGGAGCAAGCGCCCCAGTCTGCAATTTCCTCTCTGTTCCTCATGGGCCCGTAACAAAACAAAAAGTGCCGCGTGGAAGCCAAGTTTACAAATCACTTCCCCGTGGAGAGGCATTTCACGGACACGGGCTATGAACGTTATTTTCCTGTCGAAGTTTTCCAATCTCATTTCCATGCAAATAGGGAGGGACTCGTTCGAGTGTGGACACTGGGATTTGTTTGCGCACCAAGTGGCATGACTAATATTTGGGGTGTTGGAGGCCGTCCAAGGACACTTAAGGAATTCCAGCATCACAAAGGAGACCAAATATGTTGATTAGAGCTTTCCCTGCTGCCTGAGTAAACAAATGAGCTGGCCCAGAAGCACACAAGGGTCACACTGCCTGTTTGGTGCCCTCGAAGCTGTTCTGTCACTGAAGAAGGAAAAGGGCCGCCCGGGTGGAAATGCAGGAAATGTACCCCACTGGAAATGGGTTTGATTTTCTAGGGAAGGATAATGCAATGTGGAAGGTTCCAGAGGGCAGAGGTCTGCTAACCAGGTGAAAGCAAGCAATCTGCTTCTGAAATGGGTATGCAGAAGTGTAGAGGAAGGGAGAGAAGAGCCTTGTGAAGGATGCACACACTCCTGGTGTGACCAATTCTTTCTAGTACTGTGGCAGGTGTGGCCAGGCTCAGCCCCAGGGGCAGAGAGAGGCGATCTTATCCTATTAGCAAAAATAGCTAAAGTCAGGGAAGCAAGCCTGGAAGTGACCGGGTTGGGGTGTGGTGGGGGAAGCTACTAGCAAATGGTTAAGGACTATCAGGGAGAGTTGAGAGAATAAGAGACATCAGAATATCAGAATGGATGATGCTTATGACCGCCTCTAGCGGCCACATCTATGCTTGCAGGGATGTAAGTCAACCCTACTGTTTTTCTGGGGTGTCTTGACAGCTCACATGGAGACCTCAACAGCAAAAGACCCAGTGGCTCAAAGCAATAGACAAGACCGCTATCGTCCCTGCATCACTGGCACCTCTCCGGCCTGTTTGCACCAACCCTCTCTTCCCTAATTCTGGGTAATAACACATTTCCTTTTTTTTTTTTTTTTCAATTTTGGGGGTGGTGCACGGACTTACAGATGATCTTCTCTGTCTATTTATGCTGTCCCCTTAGAGGACCAAAGAATAATGGTCCTGCTTTGGGGAGGGGCCAGATTTGTGTGTGAGGTGAGTGGGGGTGTCTGCTATGTGATGTGTGTGTGTGTGTGTGTGTGTGTGTGTGTGTGTGCGTGCACATCTGCACATCCACTTACCTGCATTCCCAGTTCCTCATCGTTTCTGCCCAAAGCATTTAGATCGTCTTAGTCTGGTCTCCTAGCAACTGCCTGCAAGGTTCTCACTGAGAAGAAACCAGGAGTGAGGGGTGGAAGGGAGCAAGCCTCGACCGGGAAGAAAAGGGGGCTGGGACTGGGCAAAAAGGGCGGCCATGGATCATGTCCATAGGCTGCAAATGCCTCAGGAGTGTCTAGGATGAGCCATGATCTAGTGCACATCCTAATGCCTTTCTCTCTATCCTGCCAGGAGTATCTCCTGGGCCAACTCAGGTCCTTCCATCTCTCAAAGATGGAACTGACTTCTTGCTCAGTGATCTCAGAGAGGGGCAATATCAGCTGAGAGCTGGTGGCTCCCTAGACCTCTGCACGTATGACCTAGAGAGAACCTCAAGTTCCCTGGATACCCTAACACTCTCAGTGCCAGCTACATCCCACTTGGTACAGGCTTGGGGTGGGCAAACACTCCTCAGGCATTCTAGATCTCTAAGTCTTGAACTCTGTTTTGGTCCTTGTGAAGTGCCATGTGTGGCTGTTCTGTATTATCTACAAATCCTGGGAAATAGCCACAGCTCAGACTGAAGGCCACTGTGAGGGACAAGTTGAATCAAGTTCCCTGGCTAGAGACTTCACAGGTAGACACTAATGTCTTCCCACCCAACAACCATACCTTGGAAAACACAACTTACTAAAAGACAGACCAGAGAGTGAAATTACCATAGTTCTCTAATTTGAAAGAAAAGCAACTCTTGGGGGCTGGGCAGTGGCGCTAAAGGTAAGGTGCCTGCCTTGCCTGCGCTAGCCTTGGACGGACCTCGGTTCGATCCCCCGGTGTCCCATATGGTCCCCCAAGCCAGGAGCAACTTCTGAGCGCATAGCCAGGAGTAACCCCTGAGCGTTACCGGGTGTGGCCCAAAAAACCAAAAAAAAAAAAAAAAAGAAAAAAAAAAAAGAAAAGCAACTCTTACTACCCACTCAAAACTGCCAACATTGCATCATTTTATCCCCCAAATAAATAGAGGGCATGTTCTCAACATTTTTTTGAGACCAGTCAAACTCTGAATCCATACCCCAAAAAAGCATATTAAAAGATTATCCAGGGCTGATTTGTTAATGAATAGAGCTGCAAGAATCCTATACAAAATACTAGCAAGACACTTAGAAAGCAATATGGCCACATGCTACTTGAAATGGTCAAATAGCCATCACTCAATTTTTCTCTCATGCTTTGCTTGCTAAAGCTCCAAGTCTTTTTGGCATATCCAGGACCAACCACCAAGAACTACTGGGTGTGGCTCAAAATAAAAAAACAAACAAACAAAAGAATGGGTTTCCATCAAAGTGATTAACTTTGGCTATGTATGCCATAGATCAGGTTAGAAAAATTAAAGGGCATGCACATGGAAGAAAATGTTTGCAAAATATGTATTCAACCAAGTTCTTATGTTTTTACAAGAGAGTTTTACAGAAGTAAAACTATTATACTGTGAGCAAGAAAATGGTAGATCAGCACTCAGAAAGAGGCTTTTAGGAGTGTATGATTGAAAAAGAAAATGCTACTCCACAAACAACAGAATGACCCAGTTAGAAGGACTCACTGTGCCAGGTGTTTGGGAGACATAGAGTATAGAAATTTCATGCTCAGCTGGTGGGACATGGGGGACAAAACATTGGTTTTTGTTTCCTGATCCATCTAGCCACTCTATCTTATTCTTTGCTTTTGGGCCACAATCAATGGTGTTTAGGGGTTCCTCCTATCTCTGTACTCCGGGGTCATTTCTGGAGGAACTTGAGGGCCATATAAGGTTCTGAGGATCAAACCCATGTCTGCCATGTGCCAAGACAAGCACCTTTCCTTGCTGTACTACTTTTCTGTCCCTAATCTTTTTTTTTTTTATGGAGGGTTCAATCCACTGATATTCAGAGAGATAATTTATAGAAATAAAGGTATTGCCATTTTCCTATGTTGGATTTAGCTTTTTTGTTTGTTTGTTTTGTTTTTGCAATTAGCAATTTGCTTTTTATAGGTGGCCTTTTCTCCCCCAATGCCCTTTTACCTAAGCTTCTTTTGAAATGTCAATCCCATCTGAATGATCAGACCCGCTCATAGCTGGGATGGGGTGGGCTTTTTTTATTATTCTTTTGGTTTTGGGGTCACACGTGGCACTGCTCAGGGGTTCCTCCTGGCTCTATGCTCAGAAATCACTCCTGACTGGCTCAGGGAACCATATGGGATGCCTGGATTCGAACCACCTTCTTTATGCATGCAAGACAAACACATTATCTCTATGCTATCTCTCCGGTCCCTGGGGTGGGCTTTTATTAAATAAAAAATTAGAAAGTTTGAGTTGGGAAGGCGAGAGAGAAGCAGAAAAAAGCAGAAAGAGAAAAAAAGCTTAGCAGAGAAAAGACACGTGAGGAAAGCACATGGCAGATAGGGGTCATGGAATAAAAGCAAGCTGACTCCGATGAAACTTTGATTGACTGCTTGTGAATTATTTCTCCACCATTTTCCTGCATCATCAGACCTGCTGGCCAAAGGGATTAGGGGTTCTATGCCAAGAGAGGACTCATCCAACATGTGGATTTATTATTTTTATTCTTATTCTATAAGGCAAACACCCTAGCTTGCTGTACTCGCTGTCTCTAATCTTTTGTCCCTGTCTCTAATCTTTGTCTTTTCATAGGGTTTGGGTTCATTTCGCTGATATTCAGAGAGATAATCAAAAGAAAGAATGTATTGCCTTTTTCCTATTTTGGATTTAGCTGGTTTTCACAATTAGCAATTTGCTTTTTATAGGTAGCCTTTCAGTAAGTCTTACAGTTGGTTTGGATGTAACAAATGCAGCCAGCTCTTGCTTATCTTTGAATGTTTTTATTCTTTCATCAAATCTGAATGATAACTTATCAAGGGAGTGAATTCCAGGTAGATCTTTTTATTCATTCAATAATTTGAATACAACATTTCTTCTCGCCTGTATGGAAGAGATGTGAGAGATCTGTTGTAATTTGTGTCTTTGTTTTTGAGGCTTTGCTTCTTTCTCTCTTGCTGTTTTAAGTTCTCTCTCTCTCTCTCTCTCTCTCTCTCTCTCTCTCGTTTTTTTGCTATTTTGGCTACAATGTGTTCTGGTAGTGTTACAATACACCCACACAGAGTACTGTATTTAATGGTGAAAACTAAAAAGCCTTTCCTCTAAAACCATAGAGAGGCTGAGAATGTCTGATTTCTCCACTATAATTCCATATAGTAATGGAAGTCCTAGCTGCATCAACAAGGCAAGAAAAAGAAATGAAAGGGATCCAACATGAAAAAGAAGTCAGACCATCACTATTTGTGATGACATAATAATATACATGTGTTAGGTTACCCTTTATTTGACCTAAAACGAAGTTCATCTCTGGTTCCTCTGTATGGTTGTTTACAATTTGGATTTACCCCAAAACAGAGATCGTCTTACTTGTAAATCAGGGTGGGACAGATTCATAATAGCCTGAGCTATCTATCTGTCCTTACTGCCCCACTCAGGGGTAGTCTCTGCACTCAATAAAAACTGACAGGCAGCTCGGTGGAGATACAAGGTAGAAGACTGACAGGCTACACTTGTTTCACCCTCAGCCTGGTCTAGATTATTTCATGTGCAACTGTGATTCAAACTCATTCATCTGGGCTTGGAGATATGGCGTGTGGGGTGATTTTACAAGCATGGATTTCCCTAAGAGCTTCAAAATGTAAAACTAGTACTGTTTAGTAGAAGAAATGTAAATCTAGTACTGTTTAGTAGAAGGCTACAAAATTAATACACAAAGACCAGTGGCATTTATAAACATGAATCAGGTACAAAATCATCAGGTATCTAGGAGACAACTTAACTAGAGATGAAAGGCCTTTTCCTAGAACTACAAGTTGCTATGAAAGAAATAAAAGAGGACTTCAGAAAATAGGAAAGAATTCCATGCTCATAGATTGGAAGAATCAACACTGTCAAAATGACCATCCAACTTAAATTATTATATAGATTCAGTGCAACCCTCTACCTAATGTAGATTAAAATCTCCATAAAATTATTCAAGTATTTAGAACATTATTTAATAAAATTGTATGAAATCATCCAACACCCCAAATGGTCAAAGCTATCTGAGAAATACAAAATTGAGAGGTATTGTATTACCTGCCTTGGTTCTCTACTATAAAGCTATAGTAATTTAAACAGGATGGTGCTGGAAGAAGGCTAGACTATCAAACCAATGGATTAGATTGAGAACCCAATTATAAAAACTTGATCTATAAATACCTAATTTATGACAAAGGTGTTGTATTTATGAAGCATAGTAAACAGCATGGTAAAAACAATATTTAGGAGCTAGAGAGAAATTACAGCAGGGAGACCATTCACCTTGTACATGGCTGACTGGGCTCAAATTCCAATACCACATATGTTCCTTTGAGCATGGCCAGGAGTGATCCCTGAGCACAGATCCAGGAATAAGCCCTGAGCACAGGATATGGCGGGAGAGAGAGAGAGAGAGAGAGAGAGAGAGAGAGAGAGAGAGAGAGAGAGAGAGAGAGAGAGAGAGACTAGTATTTTTACAAATTTCATTAAGAAAACTGGATACCTACATGCAAAAGACAAATGAAACTGGATACATATCTCATACATTACAGAACTCAATGCAAAGTAAATCTAAGACCTTAATATTAGAACAGAATCTATAAAATATACTGAAAATATAAATTCCAGGATTTGGTTCTCAAAGATATTCTCCATGGCAAAGACAAAAGAAAAAATGTGATTATATCAAACTAAAAGGTTCCTGTAGGAAAAAGAAACATGGAATAAAATAAAAATAAACTTGACAAGTGGAAGAAACTATTTGCACCAATAATCAAATAAAGGGCTAATAACTAAGATATACGAATCACTCATAATAAATCCAACAACCGGGGTTCAAGTCCTTCTGATCGAGGCCCAAAAATATAAATAAATAAATAAATAAATAAATAAATCCAACAACTACATACAAAATGGGAAGAGAATATTAACATTTTACCAATAGGCATATGAAAAAGTTCATCATCACTCATTATCAAGAAAATCAAAATAAAGATGATAGTGAGGTATTTTTTCACATCTGTGAGAATAAATTCTCATAAATGCTCATATGCTGTTTCATTTATAAGAGCCCCAAACTGGGTAATAGCACAAAGCCTGTAAGTATACAGAATGAAAAGATAAAAGAAATGGATTATGAAAATTTAGTACCAAAAAAGAGAGTAGTGATTGATGCAGCAACATGGCTCAATTTCAAATTCATAATCTCCAGCGAAAGAGATCCGATTACCCCCTATAATACAGATCATTTGGATTTCCATGATCAAAAGATTTAGAACATGCAAACACGTTGGCTAGTGAAAGCAGGAAGGAGTGGGAATGAAAGGATGATAAAAAGGCACTAGGAGGCTTGAAAAATAGTACAACAGGTAGGGGGCTTGCTTGGCATACAAGCAACCTGGGTTCAATCTTCGGTACCACATATGCTCCCCTAAACCTGTTAGGAGTGATTCTTGCCCACAGACCAGCCAGATGTGGCTCCAACTCTACTCCCACCTGGCAAAATAAATAGACAAATAAATAAAATGCACCAAGAAACTTTGGGAAAAGGTCATAGTTATCTTAACTCTTCTGAACGTGCTGATAGTGTTACTGGGCATTTTATGTTCAAGATGGTCAACTGTAGCCTTTAAACAGGAAACACTTATTGGGTCTTCATTAAACCTCAGGAAAACTGTAAAAAAGCAGCAGTACATTGGGCAAGGTGTTTGTCTTGCACATGGCTGATCTAAGTTCGATTCCCAGCATCCCATACGGTCCCCTGAGCACAGCCAAGAGTAATCCCTGAGTACCACTGGGTGTGGCCCCCAAACAAAATAAAATAAAAGTCATTCTCTAGTGTTGTTTCATATATACTAACAGGTGATAGGAATGAATATGAAAACATCCCACCTCTGAAGGCTCAAACATGTAAATGGTATTGGGATCTATCTCTCAGAGGACATACTAGCCCTCCACACAGAATCACCCCAGCCCTCACTGGTGGTCCCACAGGAATCTGAGCAGTGGCTTCTAAAGTCAACACCACACCCCTGTAATGGTTATAACTGAATGTGTGAGGGCAGAACCCCAAGGGCCCTGCAGAGCATTCCCAGCAGCGCCCCAGATGGGGGCCATTCAGTGTCCTGCAACTGTGGAGGAAAATTAAAATTGTGGCCTAGGAACTATGGTTCCTCTGTAAACCCCCCAAAGACCTCATCTCTCACAGAGCAGAGACATGGGATTCTACTCTGATAAGGCTGGATGAGAGCAGAGATGTGAGGAGCCTGAATGAGGGTGCACGTCCTTGGATCTTGATGGGAGGTGTCTGTTTCAGACTGTGTACCCTTTGGGGTGCTAGTTAGGAAAGAGGAACTGGCTGTATTACCTAGGACTGGCACACACCTCTTTGAGATAGACCATTTCAAAAAAACAAAAAATAGGAGCTGAACGATGGCACAGTGGTAGGGCATTTGCCTTGCACATGGCTGATCCAGGACGGATCATGGTTCAATCCCCCAGTGTCCCATAAGGTCCTCCAAGTCAGGGGCGATTTCTGAGCGCATAGCCAGGAGTAACCCCTGAGTGTCACTGGCTGTGACCCAAAATCCAAACAAATAAACAAACAATAAAAACGAAGTTGGCTTCCTGGGTACAAAATGCTTGATAAACACCACTACCAGGTTTGGAAAACTTTGGTTGTAGTTTCCAGTCAGGGAGGGCTCCCTGGAGAAAGGGCATTTAGCTCCAAACTGGAGAGTTGAGAAGGCTATGCTAGGGGAGCAGCTCTCTGGTGTTGGGTCTGGGGGGAAATGATTGGGGCTGAACTTCAGCCCCCAGGTTAGATCTGTATATAACCCTCACTCCTGAGTCAAATTCCCAGCACTATGTGGGAGCCCCCTTCTACAGTCCCACCTCCCCAGACCCCAGAACCTGAGTCCTCTGACTAGTTTTGGCCCATTGTTGAAGGTTGGGTTCTTTGGAAATCAAGATGGAGTGGAGAAGCCATTGGTTAATGGGGCATCAATAATTATGAAGAAAACAGAGATGGACAGAGGGACAAGCAAGCTGAGAATCTAATGAAGGCTTGGCTGAGACTAGGGTACCCTCTGGGCACCCCTGATCATTAGGACCAGCACATAGTGGAAACTTCTTCTCCACTAAGCCTGGGACAATTCTCTCCAGCAGGGAATGACCTCTGGTACATATTCTAATCTTGGGTTTCAGGTATGAGCTTTGGGACCCATTTTAACAGCCATGGAGGGGCCCTCCCTTCCACCACATACACCTGGAGCTGTCAGTAGTAATGGCCAGACTTGGACATGGGAGCCACATGCATGAGAGACATCATCCAGTTGTTCTGGGGTACCCTCCTTTTCCCTAGTTGATGTTCTCTGCAGCACAGGCCTTAGTTCTGTTCTGTGAATGAGCAGGGCCTGAGGTAGGCAGAGGAGCCTACACAACCAAATTCCCAGTTGGCAAACAGCACTGAAGAGGCTCACCCTTGTGGCCTCAGTCTCCTCAGCAGAGCCTAAGCTCCTTGGTTCCCTGATTCTGCCCTCTGTGAAGGAATATCTGTGTGACTCAATGGTCATTAGGGGGCCTCACAGGGAGATGCTGCCTCTGCCAGTCAACTCTGTCTCTCAGGCACAGCCTTACCCAGAAGACCCCTGTTTCCTGCCTCAGGTTCCAGAAAGCTCACAACCCCTGACCCTTTTCCTCAGAAGGATGATGTTCTCAGGCAGGAGAAGTTCACCTGTGGAGTCAGCAGGTTTAAATTTCATCTGACCCCGGTTTGCTCTGTGACCCCTCATAGGCTCTGTGAGGAGGCTGACATGCAAAGGGGTAAGAGAACCAAAAAGAGCTTTCCAGAAGGAAAAATATGTGTGTGTGTGTGTGTGGGTAGATGGCCACATCCTACTTCCATATCCTGCATGATGATGAGCCAGTGAATGTGGCCAAGCTCTGAACCCATGAACCCCAACAGCCAGCCCAGCTTGCCTTCCTGTCACCTCTTGCTGAATTGCCAATAATAGCTGAGGACTGGGCTGGGCCCCTGACTCTGGCTGAGTGCAGCCCCTCACAGCTTTGAATGAGGGCTAAGAACTTACACAGCAATTCTCCCCAATAAGCGCCTCTCTCACAGAGATGGGTACTTTTAGGAAGAAACTGGATCTCTCACAGTAGCTGCAGGCTGATGTGTGACCCTCCTTGATCATTCCTGCCCTTCACACTCTGGTTACCTTGCATTTTCTCTGGCTTCTGTCAAACTCACCGCACGCCCCCTGCCCCCTGCAAAGTCCCCATTAACGAGGATCTTCTGTGCTCTTCTGTTCACAGCAATGACAAAGTACAGACTGGATCTGTGTGCCAGACTGCCAGTACTTGCGGTGTGTCACAGTTGGATCTACCTCCATCTTTTCGGTGCTTTCCCAGATGGGACAAAGTTGCTGCACTCCTGGGATACACATAGGGACAGGTATAAGTGGGGGGAAAGTTCTCTTGTAATTTGGGGTAAACTGACTTTCTACTTAGCTTGAAACTTCAAATCGGCTTGATAAATACAAACCAAATGGGTAAATCTAAAAGAACAAAAGGGGGTTAGAGTGGGGGCTAGAGCAGTAAGGTACAGAGAGTCAGGTGTTAGTCTTGCACTCAGTCAACCTGGGTCCAAAACCTGGCATCTCATATGGTTGTCCGAGCTCTGCCAAGAGTGATTTCTGAGCATAGTGCCAGAAGTAACTCATGAACACCAATGTGTGTGACCCCAAACATAAATAAATAAAAGCACAAGTCAAGGAAAGAACACACCGCATTCACAGAAACAACGATCATAAAAGCCTGAAACTGAGCATGTTGGTGAGAGTGTGAGAAGCGGTGACAGTCTCGGGTGACTGGTGGGAATGTCAAACAACACATTGGTCAATGGGGCCAGTTTCTGGAAAGGCTCAACACAGAAGAATCTAAGAAGGGATCCAGCAATTCCACATACACCCATCTACCTACTAAAAAGGTAAAATGTGCCCTGGGCTGGTACTTGCATACAGACATGTTGAGCTCAAAACTAAGGGTCACCCCAATACCTACCAGCAGCTGGATAATATTTTCAAATCAGAGAATGGTACTCTTGGGACTAGAGCAATAGTATAGTGGGTAGGGTACTTGCTTTGCACAAGGCCAACCCAGTTTCTTCTATCCCTGGCATTCCAAATACCACCAACAGTGATTCCTGAGCATTTTGGGGTATGTCCCCCCCAAAATAGAGTGGGACTAGTCCATCAAGAGGAGGAAGGCTTGACACCAAAACACTTTTAGACAAACATGGAAAACAACACTAATTGAAAAAAGGCCCAGAGGCTTCATATTTTTAAATTTCTATTTATATAAAATTTTCATTAACAGATAATATTTTTGCTTTGATTTTTGGGGCCACACCTGGCAGTGCTCAGAGGGCCATATGGGATGCTGGGGATCAAGTTGGAGAGGCCGCATGCAAGGTTACTACTTTAGGCTTTGTGTTATGTCTCTGGCCCCCATAATAGACAAATTCTAAGTGATGACAAGATTAGAAGTTTTCTGGGGCTGAGATGAACAGAGAAAGACTGTTCAAAGGAAAGAGCTCCTTTTGGGGGGGTGAAACTTGAAGACCGTGGTGATGTTTGCCAACTCCGTGCATATATTTAAATCAATGAGTTGTACATTTTAAATCTTCAGGTTGTGTAACATGTAGATTGCATCTTAACAAAGAGATTATAAAATGGATCAGAAAGATAATACTTGCCTTGAATTCGATGAGGCCAATCTTGATTCTATTCCTGGCATGACATTTGGTATCCCCAGGAGTATTCTCTGAGCCCATCAGGAATGATCCCGGTGCACTGAACCAGGAGCTTTGAACACCATTGAAGGTATCCCCAAAACAAAATAAAAATCTATACAAATATGTGCTAATATTTCAGATGGCAAGATACCTATGGGAAAAAAAAAACACGAAAGCTACATATATTCAAACACCAATACACACTTGGGAGGCCCTGCATTCGATCATCATTCCTTCTAAAAATCCCTGTGAGTTTTTATTTGTTCTCCTCACTATAAGAAATGACCCTGAAAGGTGAACTTACAAATTCAAAGATAAAGAACTTTTCAATAAAGATTTTCAACCAAATTGCTGAATCCCAAGTCCATGCTTCTGCCTGGTAAAGCTGAGGATTGGCACAATTCAGCAGAGACAAAGTGGAATGGGGAGATTCAGGGGGCAAGATAGGGGTCTGGGAGATGCTTAGCAAGGACAGAGCTTCCATACAGAATGAAGAAAAAGTTCTGGAGGTAGGTGTGTGTGAAGGATGCCCACCAGGGGGTTGTACCCAGCACCATTGACTTGGACACTTAAATCTGAGTGAATTATACTAAAATATTATATCCCACAAATGAGTTGCTCCTTACTCCCCTGTGTTCCTGTAGACAAGGGCTTGTGGTGCTAACTCTTTTACTCCCACCTCCATACTGCTGCCTAGAGTATTTTTGTAGGCAAAGAGTGAGACGTCTGGGGCTAGGACAAGGGTCCAGCTGTGCATCACAGTCCTCTAAATAACCATATTAATGGTCTCTACAAGCTGGAACCCCATTTTTTTGCATACAGTCCAGTGGCAAGAAGAAGTGGTTTTGCTCCATGGTAGCATGCAAGGACCCCAAACTCCTCTCTTGGACTCTGTCACCTCAGAGTTCTTTCTTTAGCCATATGGTTCACCTGCCGAGTCCTGGTGCCTAGTAGCAGGAAGATGGAGGACGGGGTACTCTGGGGTCAGTAATGGAAGTGGGTGGTTTCTGGCCCCCGAGTTACATGCCCCCACATTATCTGCACTGCCATGTGGGTACCCCCAAGCTCTCTAAGATGGACCCAAATCCTGAGGTGGTGCCTGCCAACCCTCTGGGCTCTGCTCCTCACCCAGAGCCTCTCCAGTTCTCTTCAGGGCTCTGAACCCAGTGGAAGCACTGAGGACACCCAGCTCTCAGGTCACAGCTATTGGCTCTTTTGGAATTCATGGCTGATTGGCAGGAAGTAGGATGACATAGCAAGACCTAGAATAGAGCTGGGGGGAGTGATGGGAAAATGGTTCTGGGACCAGGAAACCCAAACCCAAGCCCCAAGACCTCAAATTCTGCCTTCTGTGGGCCACTCAAAACTGCTTCGGAGTGCTCTGGTGTGTGGTAGACTGAGGACCAGCAATGTGGTATGACATGAGGTCTGTGAGGAGAGCAAGCAAGAATGTGCTTGGGGCAGTGACACAGGACTGTCCCTTTCCCCTCACCACAGAGCAGCTGGATATGTAGATGGTCTCAGCTTAGTGGTGCTGTCAGGCTGCTGCTGTCTCTGATACTGTCCAACCTGGATCTGATGATGCCTTTGATCTGGGGTTTCAGGAACCCAAAGAACTAGCAATTGTGGAACTCAGGTTGGTTGCAACTTTCTTTCCCAGGAACCCAGGAACAAGTCAGAGCTTCCACACATCAGCAGAGTTAGATGAGATGGTCTACAGAAATTGGGGCATTCTTGCCCCAGAGACCACTCTGCCGACAGTGATGGCCACAGGGGTGCCAAGAGTCCATGATATAGAGGCCATAGAAACTGGGCAGAAATCAGTCACATGACGGGGCCACAGCAAGAGAAGAGCCAGGCCTGGGTTAGCACGTGGGCTGGTGAGTGGGCCTGAATACAGGCTGGTTCCAACACAGCCAAGATTGTAAATGTTAAAAGGGAAGTCATGCAGATAGTCTGGGTTGTCATGTTATTAACATGTGTGGCATCTTGCAGAGAAGGGACCATTATGGCAGTGGGAAGTTGCAACTTTCGTGGGAGTCCCCTGACCCGCGGGGGTGTGGAAATGAAAGTTGCTAGTTATTAGTGGGTTCACTCGAGCAGAACCGACCTGTAAAGAAGAACTAGAGAAATTAGTAACAGAAGCCTTCAAGACAACGCATGCTGTTCAAAAAGGGAAGTTTATTGTTGGGGGATCAGCTTTTAAGGGCTGAAACACGTCAGGGGTGTTACAAATTTTACACCAATCACAGTTACAAGCATTCATTAGCATAAACTGGGGCAGGTAATAGGGAGGGGCAAAGAGGTAGACCTGAGCACGTTTTACTAAAAGGCATAAGATTCAAACAGAGTTCTTAATAATGTTTGCTAACACAAAGGCAAACTCTATTTTTCTTTCTGGCTGGATATATTGGGCTGCTCTGAATTACTTTATTTTTGTCTATTTCCTTTGTTCTCAAGGCATGGGCCTTTTGGTCACGTGGGTGACCAGATTAGGAATTACTGAGGTGTCCTATGTCCCAGGTTTCATCAGCTAGGCTCCCCACAGAAAGTGAGCACTGGGGAAGAACTGGGTGCTAAAAGGAAGTCAAGTGACATGTATGATACACTTTCAGAAACAGTACTACAAACCATAGTGCCTAGAAGAGAGAGAGAAGAGAGAGAATTGTCTGTCACAGAAGTAACTTAGGGGAAGGAGGGAGGGAAACAGGGGGCTATTGGTGGCAGAAAATGAACACTGGTGAAGGAATGGGTGTTGAACATTGCATGACTGAAACTCAACCATCGACATTTTTGTTGGCTTGTTTATTTGTTTCAGGGCCACACCTGGCAATACTCAGGACTCATTTCTGGCTCTGTACTCAGTAATCACTCATGGCAGTGCCTGGAGACCATATCAGATGCCAGGGATAGAATTCAAGTTAAGGGGCCGGAGAGATAGCATGGAGGTAAGGCATTTGCCTTTCATGCAGGAGGTCATCGGTTCGAATCCCGGAGTCCCATATGGTCCCCCGTGCCTGCCAGGAGCAATTTCTGAGCCTGGAGCCAGGAATAACCCCTGAGCACTGCCGGGTGTGACCCAAAAACCACAAAAAAAAAAAAAGAATTCAAGTTAAATGCATACTAGGCAAGCTCCCTACCTGTTGTACTATCTCTTTGGCCTCATCAACAACTTTTTAACTCTGTATCTTAAGGTGATTCCATGAAAAAAATGTTTCCATGTGTGGCATCTTCTGCCATAAAATCTCTCCTTTTCTCAATCTCGCTCTCTCAGCAGAACACCCAGTGTTCAACATTCCACTTAAGGTGACACTAAGACAAGAAGCCAGTCCACGCTCAGGCTCTGTGGGACTTGGGACCACCAAGTCCACACTAGGCAATGCTTGGGGGGTAACCAGGGCCGCCTAAGTAGTGCTGGTCATGTTCAGAGAATCTACCTGATATTTGCTGAGTACCCTGGGCCCTGCTGTCCCCCTGTGTGATGGCTGTGAGAACAGGGCCATGCATGCAGCATATTCTCTCCCCACCAGGCAGGGCCAG
Organism: Suncus etruscus; assembly: GCF_024139225.1. Classification (NCBI taxonomy): domain Eukaryota; kingdom Metazoa; phylum Chordata; class Mammalia; order Eulipotyphla; family Soricidae; genus Suncus; species Suncus etruscus. Next base: position 34,197,793 of record NC_064867.1, on the reverse strand, counting down.
GCAGCCATGCCAACACGTTTCAAACCTCTGATCCAAATGTAAGTCACATGGGTATGGGCACCATCAAGGCCAGAAGGATGCTTTGCCAGCTCAGGCACACAGCAAGTATGAAGGGGGACCCAGCAGGGGGCACACAGTCTCCCACAGTTTACAGTCCAAGTGAATGACTCACAGACACCCCACTGTGCTCATGAGAGAGCCCAGAGCCCTTCTTTATAGCAGCTCCTAGATCAAAAGAAGGCTGGAGAGAGGTTGGGGGACCGAGAGAAAGGGAAGGGAGAGACTAATGCTATACTAGGGTGTTTCAGTAATCTCCTGTAACCCCCAACCTGCTTGTACATTGTGATAGTGGCCTCTCTACCCACACCCCATTCCTGTAAGGCACCCTTTCCCTTCTCATGTCTCACACCATACTCTACACTCCCACCCCCACTTAGCTTCTGATCTTCATACCCTGTCCAGGACCTGAGGCTCTCTCAGGCTTGTGTCCCTGGGTCAGAGATGTCCCCTACTTCTGGGCAAAGTGACACGGCTCAGCTCCCATCCTGGCAGCCCTGGACATCTCTCCTTGTGTATGGACCCTATTCTCTAACTCTTCCTGTATTTTGGGGACCCCCAAGAATACTGCCTCCTCTCCTCATCAGGGAGAAACCTGAGGGGTGAGGGTCATTTTATTGTTAGAAGATTCTTGGGGTGTAAAAATGAACCACCACTGACTTTACCACCAAGAAAACTCCCAAAAACAACATCCACTGACCCTCTAATGGTGGGGAGAGGGCTGGACCAAAGTTGGGGTGGGGGGAAGGTCCATCTCACTCAAATCCAATACCCAAACACACCCAGAAGTAGAGTATTTCTGGAAGCCTTTCATAAATCAAGAGGACTTATTTTATTTTATTATTTTTGTTTTGGGGCCACACCAAGGGGCTACTTCTGGCTCTGCACTTAGAGCTTACACCTGGCAGGCTTGGGGGGCCTTAAGGAGTGCTGAGGATCGAATCTGGGTCAGACATGTTCAAGGCAAACACCCTACCCACTGTACTATCGCTCCAGCCCCTAAGCCAAAAGGGTTTTAAAAAAAACACAACAACCATCACCACTGGTTTACATGGGCCAAATTTGAGCATTCCAGACCCCCCAAATAGCCAAGCATACATGAGCCCCAAGTTTACCACACTTGGAACCAGCTGATGGTCCTCCACCAGGGACACACACAAGTGACGCATGAACAACTTTGGGTTAACTCACCAGGAAGTCTGCCAAGGTTCAAGGGGCAGATGGGAGTCAGATGTTGGGGTCCAGAACCCAGTGAGTGAGGGCAGTCACAGTCTAGACCACTTGGAATTGGAGGCAGCATGGTGTGGGTCAATAGTGTATACCATCTCATCTTGTGTGCCTGCCTGGCTGGGTGGATAGGTAGGCAGGCACCTGTAGGACAGCTGTTTTGGGGGCCCATCTGGCAAGAGAATATAGCATGCATTTCTCACTGCACAATTCCTGAGGGCAGCCCATGCAGTACACCTGCAGCCTATGATCAGTTCAAGTTCCACTTTCCTGCTAGCATTTGCAACCTCCTGAGGTGAGAGGAAAGTCCTGTTGGGTTCTATTGCCTTGGAGAAGGAGAGGAACTTCCTTTTGAGGTCTCCTGAAGCCTTGCAATTCCCAAGGTAGAGTATGTCCCGGGGTCACCCCAACAAGAATTTCTGAAGCTCTTGCAGCAAAAGGGGCCACAGTCCAGTGCGAAAACCCTTGCTGCTTGGACACTTTACCCCTGACCTCAGGTCCAACTGACCCAAGCCCACAACCAATGCTTACTTTATGCATGTCATAAAAGCAGAAATTAAATCTACATTATCTCTCTCCAGGGCATGTAGATACAGTCCCTATGGCTACTGCGGGGTTGCATGTACATTTGGGGGATGGGGCTACATGTATCCATGTTAGTGCTTTCATGATCTCCTATGTACCAGGAGGCTCATGGAAGAGCCTCCTACTCACACGTCCTCAAAATTCAATGAAGATGAGAAGAACCAGCTAGTCACAGGCATGTATCAATGGGTCCCAAGGGGTGAATTCAGCCCCAAACCAGTGAAGTCATGTGTTTGACCCCAGCATTGTAAACAAAAATCAAAAACAATCCACGAACTTACAAAATGAAATAAAGGAGCCAGGAAGAGAGGGATTGTTGCTTCTAGGAGGTTATAGAAGTGATTATTCTAGAAATAGACAATCCCATGGGGTTGGAGCGGTGGCACATTTGTAGGGAATTTGCCTTGTACGTGGCTGACCTAGGATGGAGTGTGATTTGATCCTCCAGTGTCCCATATGGCCCCCCAAGACAGGAGCGATTTCTGAGCTTATAGCCAGGAGAAACCCCTGAGCATCACTGGGTGTGGCCCAAAAACCAAAAACCAAAACTAAAAAACCAAAAAAAAAAAAAAAAAAAAAAAAAAAGGACAATCCTCAAGGCCAAGGTATTCCTGATTGTTGTGTATGTAAATATTTTAGGGGATTAGTATGTTGCTGACCCTAACCTGATTAGTGATTGTGCTCTACCCTACGGTGTGACCTGGCATTCTGTCCCCACCCTAGGGTAATACCTGATTCTGCTTCCACCATTGGTTGGTGTCTGATCCCACCATTGGGTGGGACCTGATTCTGGGGGATAAAAACAAGGGTCTGTGGAAGGCTCAGGGCTTTTTTGCTGGAACTGAGGCTGAGTCTTTGGACTTCAGTCTTGTCCACCGAATAAAGCTAATATTTCCACAAGCCTGACTGTCTGCGACCTGTTTACCTGCCGTTTCACCTCAGAACCGTCAGCTAGACAGGGTGGCAGATGCGTGCTCCAAGCTGGAAGAGAAAGGCCTCATACTCCATACCTCCATCAGTCAACCTTTTCAGGGCCTGACTTGCAACACCTGATTTTGGAAGAAGAAACAACTTTCTACTGTTTCTGTGATTGCCTTTATCCTCTTAACTAAGGAAAGATGAATCAGTTTGCACTGTAGGGACATTTCTAATTTCATACCTTTCAGTGAACCCTTCAACTGACTGCAGGCCAGGTGCTTTATTTTCCACTGTGTTGCACCAAAAACTGCTCTGGGAAAATCGTCCTGGCCCATACTGGCTTTGGCTCCAACCTCAACCTCAGCGCATCCTTCCAGTGGACATAGGGTGCTTTAGGTCACTGCCCCCTAACAATAACAACAAAATAGCTAAATGCCAGCCTGGAGGAGGAGTATAGAAGTTTAGCTCCCTGCCTTGCCATCTTGCCAGAGTTTGGACGTGACCCTGAATTTCTAGGGTCCCACATGCACCTGATACCATCTTGGCAGCTGTTGTGTCACTAAAACAGAAAAGAAATGGGAAGCCCTAGAGACTTAGCTCTAAAATGATGGGGTGGGGTGGGGAGGGGAGCTCTTCCAGATCATGATAAGGAGAAAATAGAAAAACATTTCTATAAAATAACCATGATCTCTAAATATTTATTTATTTTTTATATTTGGGCTACACTCATGGTTCTCAGGACTTACTCTTGGATCTTCACTCAGGGGTCACTCTTGAAGGGTTTGGGGAACACTTTGAGGTGCCGGGTATTAAACTTTTGTCAGCTGTGTGCAAGGCAAGCACCTTAGCCATATGTCTCTTGTCCTTTAAATATTTATTGACTAAGAGGAGGAAACGGACATTATCTACTTTTCTTGAGAGAAATATGTAAATATGTGAAGTGTTGGCTACCTTTGGGCAGTTGGGCATGGGTGTTCTTTCAGTTACTAAAAGTGCAATTTGGGTTTTAAAAATGAGGACAACAAGGATTCAGAAGGAAAAGATGCACCCCAGGCTATAGGACCATACACCCTCTTCTTTCTCTACCTTCACCCAACTGTAGCTTAAGTCTTAGTCTATAGAAGAGGAGAACCAACTCCCCAATTTTCATGCTCATTCATTATTAAATCTGCAATAGGGTGACAGAAGACCTGCTGCTGGTCCAGAGGAAGTCATCTGCAAGGAATTAAGCTGAGCAGCAGACTAAAGATCTGAAAAAATTTTGTACCCATTCTGGAAAAAGAATGGCAGTAATCTGTTTCAGAAACAGGTCTCTATAAAGTTGATGCCCTTATTCTCTTATCAACTCCCAAGTGCTATGTAGACATGTGACATGGGGCCTCTGAGGAGGCAGATGATTTCTCATGTTTATTGCCCACTCTTCATCCAGCACCAAAGATCACCCCAAAGGGGGAAAAAAAAACAAAGTACAAGGTACAGACTCATGGGAGACAAACGCCATTTCCGGTCAGAACCAGCAGACTATGTGGTTGTCTGGCATGCTGGGGTTAGCAAAAATTATCCTATTGGAGAAAGAGCCAAGGCAGAGTTTTAGGCAATTAATAACCTCACTAGCACCACTGTAGCAATTAACATAATATCTATGTCTGCAAAACATGTCCATGTCCAAGATTTCTAGTGGCTCATGAGAGGCTAGAGCTGACAATGGTCACACCGGACCAGGGAGGAATTCAGGCTAAGATGGCCAGATCCTGCCTGAATCCCTCAATCATTCTGGCCTCAGCTTATTCTGCTCCCCATCCCACTCCAGGCCCTTTATTTTCTCCAGCAGAGCCTAGGCAGCACCTGGGGGTGGGACTTTGGAAACCACCCACTTTGAGGCTGAGGCTGAGAGCCCCCAAGAAGGGCCATATTTAAGGGGAGAGCAAAGAGGAACAGAGAAACAGTCGCATAGGCAGGCTGTGTTGGGAATCTACACTGCAGTGAATTTTTAGCAGGAAAAAGAGGCTCTCATCTTTTTGGCATTCGTTTTACTGTGTGCTATGGAAAGCAAGCTGGTTTCACTGTGTGTGTGTGTGTGTGTGTGTGTGTGTGTGTGTGTCCCATTTTCTCCGCGCCATTTCTTGAAGATCCTTTCATCTCTCCAAGCAGGTGCTCTGAGGGAGATAAAGGCAAACATGGTATGATTTATGGAAGACAAGAGGACCAACAAGACAGAGAAAAACCAGACTCTGGGACTATTAGAAGAAAATTGAAAATCATGGCCTCTCCTGGGTAAGTCCAGGCCATGGGGCTCCCTGCAGGGAGCCAGCTGGACACAGCTTTGTGGGGGACAGGAATCATAGTGAAGTAAATTCAGATGTTGCAGGACAATACTATCACCTGGAAAACCTTAGAAACTAATACCACATCAATAACAGCCGTTTATTATTATTGTTGTTTTTTTTTTACAAAGAAGGGAATAATGGTGCAAAAGGCTGTCTGGAGATGGTGCTGGAGGTAGACCAGAAGTCTAGGCCTTGACAAATTCAGGACTTTGCAGACAGCTTCTCTGAGGCGCCTGGGGGTGGGTGCCAGATTGCAGGGGGCTCAGAAGTGAGTGGGAGGTGGAGACGAGGCGCAGCAGTAAACTTACTCTTTCCAGAAATGAGATGGGAAGAGATGGTGGCAAGAAGGGCTTGGGGGTGGGGAGAGGCTTGGGCACTTGTGAGTGGAAAGGAGAAGTTGAAGAACCCAGACATGGGGGAGAGGGGGGCACTCTCTCCAAGAAGAGATGCTCAGGGATAGATGGAGGACTGGTGACTTCTTCCAGGGTGAAATAACAGGGGTGGTGGATTGGACGTGCATGACCCTGCTAAGCTAATATTTGTTCCTCATTTTTTTTTTTTGTTTTTGGGCCACACCCAGTGATGCTCAGGAGTTACTCCTGGCTATGTGCTCAGAAATCACTCCTGGCTTGGGAACCATATGGGATGCCAGGGATCGAATCCAGGTCCGTCCTGGGTCAGCTGCGTGGAAGGCAAATGCCCTACTGCTGCACCACCGCTCCAGCACCTTTCTATCTCCCCACTCCCTCCCTGCCTTCTTCTAGTTGCTAAGAGTCCCCGAGCCCCTGACCTATACTAGGCTTGGTGCGTGGCTGAAGGCTCGAAGGGAATGAGGCACCTGTGGGACAGAGGGTTTTTGAGGATTAGTACAGGGAGTGAGATTGGGGGCAACTTGGAGCCCTAATTTCTTCAGGACCCGTGGTGGTGGTTATGCCCATCCTGCCATGGGCCAGGCAGGAGATGCTGGCATCCTGGCGGCCTGCAAATCCCTGAGACAGGGACTAAACCAGCCCCGTCACCCCTGGCTTTTGGATAGAGCAGCATCAGCCTCTCCTGGGCTCCTAGCAAGCACACACTGCACGGGCAGGACCTGGCACTCAGAATCTGCATTCGGGCAGGTGCTTGCTGGCACCTTGGAGGGACTTGGTATGGTCAGGGCAGAGAAACTGGAACCAGAGGCCAGAGCATGTGCAGCTCCTAGGAAGAAATGCCACCTTATTTAGGGCTTTTGGGAGGCACCTAGCCTGTGCCACAGTGGTACCCCAAAGGGAAGGATGGGAGCAAGCCAGGTGTCCCCCAGGGCTCTGGGGGCTGGCTTGGGTGCAGGAGGGAGGGCCTGGCCATGGAGTTCTCAGCCAGGCCCGGCCCCCAACTCCACCCCGTGGCTCCCCAGCCCGTCCCCCGCGCCTCCAGAAAAGCTGGAGCCCTGGGCGGGCAGAGACGCAGAGCCTTGCCGGTGGCTTACACAGTGGCAGTAGCTTGGCCAGGCCATGACGGCGGAGAAGGCTCTGCCCCTGGGCAACGGGAAGGCGGCCGAGGAGGGGAGAGAGGCCGAGGCTCCGGGCAGCGGTGGGGGGTGCACGGTGGCAGCTACGCGCGAACCCCGAGACAAGGCGGTCCATGAGCGGGGCCACTGGAACAACAAGGTGGAATTCGTGCTGAGCGTGGCCGGAGAGATCATCGGGCTGGGCAACGTGTGGCGCTTCCCCTACCTGTGCTACAAGAACGGAGGAGGTGAGGGGGTTAGGCTGCGGGAAGGAGGGGACCTGGGGGACCCCAGGAACTCGGGTGCACACCCCCCTGACCACCTGCTAGCTGGCACCCACTCCAGGCTGCCCTGTGCGCACAGGAGGCGATTTGCTTTCTTTGCATTTGTACCTGCATGGGCCACCTGCTCCTGGTGGGTACAGTGGGGCTGGCACTTGTTGGCAAGCTGGCATTCTCCTGTACCTGCAGTTTGGGGGCTGAACCCTGTGCACCCCCCTGGTTTGGAATGACCTGCTTATCCCGTGCCAGCTCCCTGCTAAACTTTCCCTTTCCTCATCTTCTCTGGCTGATTCTGCCACTTGCCTGCTTGTGCCCGCTGGGCACTAGGCTGCTTCCTAAGCGATAGGGCAGACCCATTTTTTTTTCCAAGTAGACTGAGACCACCACCATCCTCTCTTGGGGCTTAAGGCATTGGCATTTCTGCCTGGGCCATCTCGAAATTGCCTTTCTCTTTCTGGTCTATCCAAGTCCAGATGCCACCCGGACACTCTGGGGCAAGCTGGCAGAAGGCCTGTCCCACAAATGCAAACTGCCCAATTTCATGTGCTAGGTAGCTGGGAGCTGGGCAGGAGGGAGGCACATCATTGAGAGTTGGTGGCGTCATCCCAATCATTTCTCCAACTTTTCTCCAACTTTGGACCCCAACTTTAGGAGGCCCCCCGTTGTCACACCAGAGGGTCAGCTGCCTAGAAACCCCATGACAGTGTCTTGGGAGGCACTGACTCTCCTGGAGAAAGACTTGAACGCCTCTTCCTGTTGTGTATCTCAGGGCAGAGCTTCTGTGAGCAGAGTGGGGTGCTGTGGAGTAAAGTGGGGCTTCCTTTGTGACCTAGCAAGAAAGAGAAGCCTCTGTCTGGCTCTTTCTTCTTTGGAGACATTTATCTTCAAGCGCAGGCTGCTCCATGTTTGCTGGGCCCTGGGATTGAGTGGCCAGTGGCTCAGCGTGGGGACAGAAATAAGTGGGTTCAGAGACTCCAGTGGGCCCAACTGGCCCAGGAGACCCTCCATTCTTTACCTAAGCCCCCTAACTTGGTTGTAGGTTGAGCAAATGTTGGAAGGAAGGAAGAGCCTGTGGGGGTTGTTCCAGGCAAAATTTGCAGTGACATCACTTTCGAAACAGAAAATAGTCAGACCCAAACAGAAAGCACTCCTAATAGAACTTGGACAAGTTGGGTTCATTACAAATTCTGCATGGATTGAAAAAAGGGAAAATAAAAAAAGAAGGTTGTGGTGAGTAAAGTTTTCAAATGAGTCATTATTTTTCCTTGAACTTGCCAAGTGTTTCCACTGGGTACACAGACTCCTGGTTTCATTGAGTGAGGAATTGTGCGGAAATACTAGCTTTGTGAATACATGGCAAAGGGCTTTCTGAAGGTGTGATCTTTAATGTTCTTGAGGATTCTCAGATGAATGATAAGATTGAAAAACAAGCCTGCTGCTGCTGCTGATTTTTCATCACTCTGGTTTAGACCCAACAAACAGACCTTCTTAACTCTTTTCCATACTTCTGTCTCTTCTGCTAGATTTGGGGGGATCTGCCTCTTCTGCTGATTTGGGGGAATCTGTTAATCCAAGTTGACCTAGTGGGGGACAAGCCCTATATCTTTGTCCCATAAAGCCCAATAATAATTTACATGTATTTCTTTCCTTGTGAGAAACTTTATAAATAGCCTCCTATCCAGCGAAGCTAAGACCCTCTCAAAAGCTGTGTCACGGCCCTATCAGAATAGATTCTAGTCATGGCCATTAATCCTGTGGTTAAAGCAATTTCATTTGGAAGAAAAAAAATAAAGCAATTACAGGTAAATAAAGCCTTGGTTTCTGAGGTCAGATGGAGGCACGGGATGTGCGTGGGTCTTGTGATTCGCTGGGAAAGAGTAAAGGAGGGATTTGGAAAAATCCCTCTTCGCTCCTCTCACCAGCTTCTGTTCCCCTTGGTTATTTGATTTGTTTTGCAGAAAGGCCCAGGCAAGGTGATTGTGTTTCAAGGCAAGAACACTAAAGCTCATGGTGGTCTGGCTTCAGATTCAGTCACAGCCCAATGTCTGGAGAGATGGATTCTGGGTTCAGAGTCCTTGTATGCCATTTCCCTGTATCTTTTCTCACATAACTTTTCCCCTCTTAAAAAAAATGTTTTGGTGCAGGTCACTTGGGTACTCTGAAAAGACTTGAGCAAAAAATACTTGACTCAAAAGAAAGATGCACCATTCAGAAAGGGAATGCATTGACAGTGCGGAAAGGAGAGAGAGCCAAGAGCATATTTGCATGGTGTCCACAGTGGCCTGTGGTTCTGGGACAGGCAGATGTGAGATTGTATGGAAGGCCCCCATTCTGTAGATGAAGAAGTGGGGCCAGCAGATGTGTGGGAGATGTGTGCTTCTTGTTGTTAGAGGTAGGAAACTTTCTTTGATTTTCTGGCCTCACAGCAAGAACTTGACCTCATACTCTGGGAACTGCATGACTTGCCTGTACTAGAGACCTCCTCTTCCTTCTCCTCTTCCTCCTCCTCTTTCTCCTCCTCCTCCTCTTCCTCCTCCTCCTCCTCCACCTCCTCCTCCTCCTCCTCCTCCTCCTCCCTCCTCCTCCTCCTCCTCCTTCTTCTTCTTCTTCTTCTTCTTCTTCTTCTTCTTCTTCTTCTTCTTCTTCTTCTTCTTCTTCTTCTTCTTCTTCTTCTTCTTCTTCATGACTTGGCTGTACTAGTCTTTTTCTTCTTCTTCCTCTTCTTCTCTTCTCCTTCTTCTCCCCCTCTTTCTCCTCCTCCTCCTCCACCTCTTCTTCTTCTTCTTCTTCTTCTTCATGACTTGGCTGTAATAGTTTTTTTCTTCTTCTTCCTCTTCTCCTCCTTCTTCTCCCCCTCTTTCTCCTCCTCCTCCTCCTCCTCCTCCTCCTCCTCCTCCTCTTCTTATTCTACTTCTTCTTCATGACTTGGCTGTACTAGTCTTTTTCTTCTTCCTCTTCTTCTCCTCCTTCTTCTCCCCCTCTTTCTCCTCCTTTTCTTCTTCTTCTTCTTCATGACTTGCCTGTACTAGTCTTTTTCTTCTTCTTCCTCTTCTCTTCTCTTCCTCTTCCTCTTCCTTCTCCCCTCCTCCTCCTCTTCTTCTTTTTCTTTCTCCTCTCTCCTCTTTCTTCTCCTCCTCCTTCTTGTCTTCTCTCCTCTTCTTCCTCTTCCTCTTCTTCCTCTCCCTCCTCTTCTTCCTCCTCTTCCTCCTCTCCATCTTCACCTTTCTTCTATCATTTGTCTTCATCTTCTTTCATTACCTCCTTCCTTTGTCATCTTCTTTGTTGTTGTCTTCTTCATTATCTTTGACTTGATCTTTATTTTCATCTTTGTAGTCTTCTTCTTCTTCTTCTTCTTCCTTCTCTTCCTCCTCTTCCTTTTGATTTGGGCTGCACCAATGGTGCTCAGGACTTACTCCTGCACCTGTACTCAAAGTAATGCTCAGGAACCATAGGTGGTGCCAGGGATTGAACCCAGGTAAGCTGTGCTCTAGGCAAGTTTCCTACCCACTGTACTATCTCTCTGGCCCCTGCAAAGGCACCTTTGAAACATGCCTGGTAGGGGAGCAGCTTTAACCATATTCCCCCATTTCTCCTTTTGCATCCTTGCAGGTGCTTTTCTGATTCCCTATGTGGTGTTTTTTATCTGCTGTGGGATTCCTGTGTTTTTCCTGGAAACAGCTCTGGGGCAGTTCACCAGTGAAGGTGGAATTACCTGTTGGAGAAAAGTGTGCCCTTTATTTGAAGGTGAGTGTCAGGGGTGCCCTAGAAGGACAGAACACCTGGCGGGTGTTCATGGGGGGAGGAAAGCTGGAAGCGAAAGTGGCAGCAGCTCCCTGGGAGGGCAGAGAGATCTACATGGCTCCTTCTCTTCCTCCCACAGGCATCGGCTATGCCACACAGGTGATCGAGGCCCACCTCAATGTCTACTATATCATCATCCTGGCCTGGGCCATCTTCTATCTGAGCAACTGCTTCACCACGGAGCTCCCCTGGGCCACATGTGGCCATGAGTGGAACACAGGTGTGGCTGCAAGAGGGGCTCTGCTGGGAGACAGGGTGGGGAGCAACACAGACATGGGGCCTCATCTGGTAGACCAACCCTGTCCTCTGACCTCCTTGTCCTGTGTTCTGTTTCTGGGGATGGCCTCACAAAAATGGGGTGTTTTTCAAAGACAGATAACAAGAGTCAGTGGGGGGATGAGTGGGAGTATGAGGAAGAAGCAAAAACCAACCAACAACCAACCAACCAAACAAACAAACACACCATGTTGGAGGGCTCAGGTCCTGGTTGCCAGCCCTGCAGCTCTGTGTTTCTTTAGAATAGGGTTATGCTAGAATCAGTGTGGTCAACATGCTGCAGAAGAAAAGTCCAGATTTCCAGCATCTCAGTATATAAAAGGAGAAGAAGAAGGGAAGAAGAAGAACAGGAAGAAGAAAAGGAAGAAGAAGAGGAGGAGGAAGAAGAAAAAGAAGGAGGAGGAGAGGAAGAAGAAGGTGATGAAGAAAAGAGGAAAAAAGAAGAAAAGAAAGGAGGAGAAGGAGGAGGAGGATGAAGAGAAGTGGAGAAGGAGAAGAAGATATGATGATGACAGGGGGCTGGAGAAATTATACAGTGGGAAGGGTGCTTGCATGCTTGCCTTGCACACAGCTGACCATTTAATCTAGGCTACTGCATCTTATATGACCCCTGAGCACCTCAAGGAGTGATTCTTGAGCACATAGCCATGTTTGGCTCAAAATACCCCACTTCATACATGTAGACAATCTGTTAATACCAGAGCCATGTCCTCAGCAGCTACCTGGCCACTATGCTTGTGGCTGTCACCTCTGTCCAACTCTTGGCCATGGTCCTTTCCCAGCCCACTTTGATCATCAACTCTCTCTCTCTCTGTCAACATGGTAAATATTTGAAGTCCCTGCTCTCCTCCCCCACCTCAATGGAACAGTGTTCTAGGCAACTTTGATGTTCTTGACCTGTTCACTCTTTGGTGACTGCATTGTCCAGAGCAGGCAGAATTGTGTCCTTTCTCCCTGCCAGCAATCGCTTTCGACTTTGAAACTTTCCCTAGGGGTCTCCATGTGAGCCGAGCCCTGGTCAGTTGGCTTCAGGATCTGCACCCAAGCTGGATGTCTTCCTCATCCTTGTGATGGATGAGGTGCTTATGGTGTCCCCAAATCAGCCTGGCCTCTGGGTTATGGAGATACTTTAAGACAAGACAGGATGTGGAGGCCAGGAGGCATTAGGCTAGAAGGAGCTTCTGGTCCTGCTGTTTCTACCCTCCCCACCTCCTCCTTTCCTGTCCTTTTATTTGTGGATCTTTAATTATCTCTTTCTTGGTTTCTGCTTCTGTTTGAGGGAGATCTGTTTAGCATCCCCAGGGGCCACCCCTGGTTATTCTCAGCCAGCTGGGCTGACAGTTTTATGCCAGGCCCTAAAGATACGGTGATGTTCAGGCCCTGCGGTATTGAGACATCACCCAGGACATTATAATAGCTATTGGGGGCCTCCAGGGCTACATTAGGGGACCATATGGTGCCGGATATTAAATTGAGTTCAGCTGTATGAAGGGCACATGCCTTAACCCTTGTGCTATTGCCCCAACCTGCTTCATTTTTTAGTATATAATTTTTATTGAGAACAATGTGGATTAGAGTCTTTTACAGTTGCATTTCAGGTACATAGTGACAGTGAATTAGGGCCATTTCCACCACCATTGCTGATCTCGCTCCACCATAGTTCCCAGCGTGCATCCCATCTCTCCACCCACTGAACTGCTAGTGTAACAAGTCCCTTTTGTGTATAGTTTGGTATAGTTTGGTTCTCTTGATTCTATAGTCATTGACATTGGGTTGGGTATTTAGGTCTGACCATTTTTTTATTTCCACTCCTGAGAGTGTTTGACCTCCAAGTCCCATTCACTTTTTTTTTTATCCCAATTTGTAAGAAGACAGAGAAATATGAGGCAGAACAAGATGATTCGTGCTGGTTTTTTTTTTTTTTTCTTAACCTGACTCCAGCCAGGGTCTTCTCAGATATGTTTATGAAACTACAGTCCAAGGAGATATTCTTGGAGATTTCTGAGTTCTTTGCAGCCATCATCGCATCTGTTCATTTTGAGGCTAGTCTACCTGCATGGACCATGTTCTGGATGGTCTGTGCAGTGACCTTCAGACAGAGGACAACAGTGTGTGAGCCTGACTTGTGCGTTTTCATTAGAGGAACATTCGTGGCAAATAGAATAATCATGGAAAGAGGGAAGGAAGCAGAGAAAGAGAGTTAACACACTGCAGGTACACTTGTGTTAAGTCAGGTCTTGTTTAGAACATAGTGAATACCAGAAAGGCAGAGCCAGAGCTCGACTAGAAGATGTTTGGTGGGCCCGGAGAGATAGCACAGCGGTGTTTGCCTTGCAAGCAGCCAATCCAGGACCAAATGTGGTTGGTTTGAATCGCGGTGTCCCATATGGTCCCCCGTGCCTGCCAGGAGCTATTTATGAGCAGACAGCCAGGAGTAACCCCTGAGCAATGCTGGGTGTGGCCCAAAAACCAAAAAAAAAAAAAAAGAAGAAGAAGATGTTTGGTGGTTGAGTTGCCTCTCACCACATCTGCCCACACCCTTCTTTCCTGTCCATCTAATTTCATAAAAATGGTGTGGTACTGCACACCCATTCACAGCTGCCTTCGAGTTGATGGGCTTGTGATATCACTGGTCTTGTTGTGATTTTAAACTTCTGTCTTTATCATTGGAGAGATATGAGAAGGACCAGGACTTTGAATCATGTTTGTGAGGAATTAAATATCATTTTTACAGGACACCCTTGAAAATCTTGTGTGTCTCAGAAAAGTTCTTTATTCCAGGAAAAAAATGATGGAGATTTTAGAGGTTCTTGTTGACTCTTCTCCAAGTTAACACACCTCCAAGACACCCAGGAAAGGCACCTCTGGGTGTCTGCTCCTGGGGTTTCGGACAATTCAGGTTCCTCCTTTCAGAACTGGAGCTGCTATGACAGGAGGAAGAAGAGAGGCATCCACTTGTAAACTCTGCCCACTTGGGTTTTCTCAGCTCTCTCTCTCTCCATGACCAATGAAATCTCACATGCAGAACTTTTTCTGCCTCAGCTTTCCAGATGTGAACAGAAGGTCCATGTCCTGGGTTCTCTTTCCATATTGGGTGGGTGCAGAGGCTCTGACATAAATGGATATGTGAGGCACTGCCCTCACATGCTCCCAGCGTGCCAACCTCATTATCTCTGCAGACAGATTTTTTACAGACATGGATCTCTGACCCCACAACGTCCTATAGAGAGGTAATTCCCATAGAGAAGCTGGGCATCCTAGAGACATCTGGGAAATCTAAAGAGGCAAGGTCTCATAGAGACACACAGGATCCTTGAGAGGCATGAGTCCCATACAGACACCGGGATTCTAGAGAGGCCTGGGTCCCATAAAGAGGCTCAGGGTACCCCAGAGAGATCTAGCTCACATAGAGATGCCTGGGAATTCTAGAGAAGCCAAGGACTCATAGAGAGACCCAGGACATCCTAGAGAGGCCTAGGTCCCATTGAAATGCTTAGGTGTCCCAGAGAGGGCGAGGTCCCATAGAGACGTCCAGAATCCTAGAGAGGCCTGGGTTCTGGAGAGGTTCAGGGTATGCCAGTGAAGCCTAGGTTTCATAGAGACATCCAAAAATCCTAGAGAGGCCTGGGTCCTGTAGAGAGGCTCAGGGCATGTCAGTGAGGCCTAAGTCCCATAGAGACTCTGAGGTTCCACAGAGAGACCCAAGGGGGCCTCAGAAAGGCCCTAATACCTTGTAGTACAAAATACAAGACAGTCACCAGGTAAAGGACAAGGAACTGATCTGGAGATGATTTCTACTTCTGCCTCTTCCTGGGGTGAGACCTTGGAGAAGGGGACATGGTTTGGATGTGGGTTCCTTGATGGTTCTGAACCCTAGATTCTTCCAAATAAATGCAGACTAGAGAAGGTAGGTCCCTGGAGGACCTTTCTGTTCTTGCCTTAGCACCCCCTGGTGGGGGTTAAGATGGCTACCTGCGAGGAGTCTTCTGGGATGAGCTCACCATCCCTTCCCTGAGATTCAACTATCCTTAACTTCCGTTCCTCTTGAGGTAAGAGGAGACAACATTTGTGGACCCTTTCCTGGGACAGCTGGTCCATATGAGGGAAGTGGAAGAGTTGGGGGGCCTCTGTACACAGCTGCTAACATTGTCTATTCTCTCCCTCTTTCTGGGGCTGCTTTTCTTCCAGGAAGAGAATGGGACTGTTACTTGCAGTTCTTCCTTTGGGGGACAGCAGATTTCTTTCACCCCCAGTTCTTGCCTCCCTAAGATCCCCCTAAATAGCAGGATGCAAGGAGGGAGGTCCTGGAGAGGGAAAAAAAAGGGCTTGGGGCTGACTAGGTGAGTTGTACTAAGTGCCAAGGCACCCTCTCCCCCACCCCACAGCACCACTGTCTGTCCTTCCAAACCTCTCCCAGAATGTAAGTTAATGATTTTCTCTTCGGTGTCTTTGAAGTGTGTTTACTTGGAACAGTGAAGTTAAGCTGCCCAGTTGCACCATCAACTCTGCATGTTTCCAGACTGGTCTGCCTTATGCTCATCTCCTGCTCTGTTTTGTTTTTTCTACAGAACGCTGCGTGGAGTTCCAGAAGTTGAATGCCAGCAATCACAGTCATGTGGCCCTGCAGAACGCCACCTCCCCTGTCATGGAGTTTTGGGAGTAAGTGGGAACCACAGGGCCCTTCACCCCCATCTTGTCCATGGGCACGGGCATCTATCCTATGTCAGTTGTGATCTCATTGCTCTACCCAATAGAGGTCCTGAATTCTGAAGTGCAAGGAACCTCCCTCCATCTTTGAACTGCTTGGCAGCTCTGAGCACTGGGCTTTGGTGAAACAAGTGTGAAGTGGGCAGAGATTTACCAGAGGGCGCTGGACAGTAGCTCACCAGTTTTGTCCCTGTGTCCAGTTGCTTTTGAGGGCAGCCAGTGTTTGGTGAAGTGATGAGAGTGGCTAGGAGATAAAGCAGTGCCTGGCAGGAATCTGGTCTGGTCCCAATTCCTTGCTCCACATGGCTCTCTGAGCATCACCAGTGGTCTCCAGCCCTGGAGTGGCCCCAAGATCCTGGGCCCAAGTAGTATCACATCCTTGGAAGTTTGTAGTGTACTGCTGACCCTATTTGGTTGAGAATTGCTGATAGTGTCCAAAGACCTTTAGAACATGGGGGTGTTCCATATTCCTCAAAAAGGACAGTTCAGGGGCCAGAGAGATCGCATGGAAGAAGGGTGTTTGCCTTGCATGCAGAAAGATGGTGGTTCAAATCTCGGCATCCCATATGGTCCCCGGAGCCTGCCGGGAATGATTTCTGAGCTTAGAGCCAGGAGTAACCCCTGAGCGCTGCTGGGTGTGACCCCCCTCCCAAATAAAGGGCAGTTCAGACACTCTTTTCCATTTTTTGTTGTTGTTGGGTTTTGGGGCAGGAGCAGGAGATGAGCACCAGGCAGTTGTGGTCAGGGTTTACTTAAGCACTCAGGTATCATTCCGGGATGGACTTGAGGGAACCTTACAGGGTACAGGGGGTCAAACCTGGGTCAGCCGCATGTAAGGCAAAGCACCTACCTGACATTCTATCTCTTCAGCTACCAGATATTTATTTTGAACAAATAAATAAGAAGCCTATTTTCAGTCAACAGGCTCTCTAGCCTGGTATGGAGATTCACCACTGTATACCTGTACCCAACCTCTACTTTCTCTCTGACCCCAGAGCATCACAGAGAATGAATCAAACATGGACTATCTAGTTGACAAGTAAACCTGCAATGGGATGTTTGGGCTGATTTATTTAATTAATTTTGGCTTTCCAAGAGGCTGGAGTATCCCAGAGTATGGCTGCTTCCTTTCAGAGGGTGCAGGAAAGTTGAGGTTAGAGTGAGGCTGGGGTCCCCTGATTCTCTCATACATGCCTATGTCCTTGGTTCATCCCGGGCCCCAGAAGTGGGGAAGGTATTTTGCCAGATGTGCTTCCCAGCCTTGCCCAGGGAGCTTCTGTGATCTATGGATTCCTGAATATCCCAAGTATTGCCCTGCCACAAAGTTCCCCTGTACAAATTAGAAGCAGTATAATAGATGCTGGGTTTTGACTCCCCCAGGCAGAGATTGGGGAGGGGTTTATGCCCTGTATAAATGATATCTTGGTTTCCTTTGGTGTATCCATGATTCCTGTAAGACTCTGGTTCCTTAATTTTCTCCTGCTTCCGTCCTCACTGCATGCACAGACTGAATGGGGTTGAACTGGCTTCCAGCATGTGAGTAGTTTAGTCTCCCATTATGCTCTGTCAGCCTGCGTACGCTGGATGCAAATCTTGTTTGTGTTTCTGTGGACATCAATGAGAGTGTCCAGGCCTCATCCTGAGAAGGATTGCTGGGTGTTTGGGTTAATGCACTGCCGATGTTATCAGTAATGTCAAATTCCTTTCTAAAGGACTTGATCTAGTTTACTCTACAAACCAGAAGGTATAAGTCTGCTTCCATCTACAGTTCTTGGGCTGGTCAGAGTCTGTCAATTTGCTTCTGTGCTAGAGGCGAAATACTATCCCATCATTTCAATTTGATATTCCTCAGGCCAGAGAGGCAGTACAGGGGTTAGGGCACTTGTCTGCTTGTGGCTGACCCGGTTTGAGATTCTCAACACAGATGGTTCTTCATTAAGCATCAGCAGATACAACGCTGATGGACCCCTAGATCACAGAAGTAGGCCAACCTGCATCTGTAGACTGATACACTTGCCTGGTTGGTTGAGTCATTGGGAGTGACCGAGGGGATCCCTGAGCACTGATTATGAAGCACCCCCTGAAAAAAATTCCATCCCTTTCATTGTGATATTGAACATCCTTTTTTTTCTTCTTTTAAAATCTTTCTGGGTTTTCTGCTCTGTTTCCTTTCATTTTCAAATCATTTCTTACAGACAGGAATCCATGCTGGGTTATGAATCTTGATATCTATAGTTTTTCTGCCCTGCAATTTCCCTCATTTATAGTCTTCAAGCGTCTCAGCTGTATCCAAGTCAGATTTGATTATTTTTCTTTTAGACTTTTCAGTTTATTGTCTTTTTTTTTTGTTTTTGTTTTTTGTTTTTTGGGTCACACACAGCAGTGCTCAGGGTTACTCCTGGATGTCCACTCAGAAATAGCTCCTGGCAGGCACGGGGGACCATATGGGACACCGGGATTCGAACCAACCACCTTTGGTCCTGGATCAGCTGCTTGCAAGGCAAATGCTGCTGTGTTATCTCTCCGGGCCCTCAGTTTATTGTCTTAATTTAAGTTACATTTTTCTTTCCCAAAGTTGTAAATTTTGTTAATTTTGTCTGTCTCCTCTGAGTTTCGCATTTTTCTACTTTTCCCCATTTAGGAATATAACCTACTTGAAATTTATTTATTTGAATTAAAAAATGTTTGCACATGATGATGCTAAATAGCAATCCAATTTTATTTTATTTCTTATTTTACTATTTTTGGTCTAACTAAACTAACTGGCAGTTCAATCAATGTAAGGGTTTAGAGATGCAGAGCTGGTCAGGTCATGTGGTGGCAGTGATTTCCTGGCACCACACTAGAGGTGCTGAGAGACTTCAAGGTCACACTCAGAGCCAGGAGGTGCCAGGAATCAAACCTGTATTGGGAATGCACTATGTATGTGTGCTAACCTTTGAACTCTCTCTCAGCCCCAATTATATTTGTATATAAAGAGCCAAGTTCTCCTGAAGTCCTGACTGAATTATTTATTCCATCCCTACTGATTTTTGATGCTATTTCCTAAAGCATTACCAGCATGGGGGAATCTCTCTTGGGTCCTCCAAGGGTCCCACACTTCTAGCTTTACTGTAAGCTGTGGACTAGTTAGGCTAGTACTCCTGTGCACTTTTTTTGTTTTTGTTTTGTTTTTGGGTCACACCCAGCACGCTCAGGGGTTACTTCTGGCTCTACATTCAGAAATTGCTCCTGGCAGGCTCAGGGGACCATATGGAATGCCAGGATTCGAACCACATTCCTTCTGCATGCAAGGCAAACACCCTGCCTCCATGCTATCTCTCCGGCCCCATGACTTTTTTTTTTTAATTTTTCCACAATGGTTTTCCAACTGAACTTGAACACAAGACCACAATGATTTGTAACAAAACTCTGCATGGGGATGAGTGTAGATTTGTTGATGAAAATTGCATCTTTATGTGTGAGTCATGCCTTCTGTGAATACAGTATTCCTCTCTAGTCATTGGGGTCTTTCTAAACATCCAAGAGTAATGCTCTTTATATGTCCCTATAGAATGATTGTTTGAATTCCCTGCTTCAAGGGCATGCTCCTGATCCTTCTCACATGACCACATGACCATACAGTGTGTGTGTGTGTGTGTGTGTGTGTGTGTGTGAGAGAGAGAGAGAGAGAGAGAGAGAGAGAGAGAGAGAAAGAGAGAGAGAAAGAGAGAGAAAATGCTGTATTGTGGGGGAGATGTCTGTGTGGCCTGTCCTACCCTCAGCCAACTCCTCAGAGAAATGACATGAACATGTGTATGGTTTCTGCAGAACTCTTGAAGAATCCTTCCTCAGTTCCCAATGGATGTGGTCTCATGCCTGCACTCTTGATAGCATCATTCTTCCCATATGACATTCACAAAAGTGCCATCAAAGCATCATTTGTACTAATGAAGTTCTATGAGGCTGTGGAAAATTGGCACTTTTAGGGTTCACCTCCTATGATATGGACCCTTGGATATGTTCAGTGAGGATGGAAGAGGCGGGCAAGTGGCCCCACATTCTAGAAAGCCTGAAGGGAAAGAGTCAGTGTGGGCTCTGGTGAGAAGGCGCCAGCCAGTCTGTCCTCAATCTCTGGGGGGGGCACGCTTTGTCATGTCTGCCTTCCCTCTTGTTTGGAGGGGTGGTGTGTCCTCTCTCATGTAAGTTCAGCTCTGTCACCTGCTGCATGACTGCTCAGGGTCAATGCACCCAGAGAATAGATGGTGGGATCTGGCTGTCTGTCAGAGGGTACCATCTAGTCTGCCATTGAATTTCCATCCTGAAGGTGCTAGGCCACGACCAGGACTCTTCGTCTTGGGGAAGCTCCTGTCTGGTTATGCTGCTCCAAGTTTCTCCATGGCGAGTTTGGAAAGAGACAGTGAGGTGTTCACAGCAACCCTTGAAAATCTAGGAGTGATGGTGCTGAGAAAGTCGGAATACTCTGTGTCTCCCTGGGAAAATCCATTTGCTTATGACGAACCTGGGCCCTGTCATGTATTCTCCTATGGAATCATTGGAAATCCTGGAACTCACCAGGCTGGTAGTACTAGCTAGAAGGATGCTCTCCTCAAAATTCAGCCCCTTGTTTCTGCAGGTGTGGAGCTTATGTTCAAACAGGCAGCTTCCAGGCAACTTCTTCCCACCACTGGAATGTTGGAACGGGTGTCCCAGAAGAGACTTTTCTTCCAGGGTCCTCATGCACCTACCGTTTACCATGTCAATGTGTCTCATGGCCTTTGCCTGCAAGATGCAGCATAGGACAAGCCTACCTGACCAAGGAAGCTACCTTGCCTCTAGCTTGTTCTTTCACTAGTTGGATGGGAGAGATCCTATGTCCAGAAGCAGAGATAAGCCTGTAGGTCACCCAAGAATTTGTTATAGGGGCCCATGGCCTGCTCACAACTGGCTCAGGCTCCCCCACAAACATGGGCAACATCCCCTCCTATTGTAGAAAGGTTTATTTCCTCTTTCAGGGTGATGGCTTGAGAACCCAACCCGGTCCAGGATGGGGGACCTCCCATAAGGTACTGGTTACCGTCAGCCTCTGTGTATGGATTAAAAACCTTTGCTGCTGGGCATGGCCTGTGTGTGGTCGGGTCTGGCACTGGCTTTGCAACTTTTTTCTGGATAGCGGTCGCCTGCAACCGCCTATCTCAGGCCCTTCAGCCTGAACATCTGTGGCCGTCCATGCTGGCCTTGTTAGCTGCTATGGGGCAGCTGGTCTGGCTCCTTCACACTTGCCCTCTGTGCCCTGTGTGGAGTACATCCCACTTCAGTTCTGTGGCAGTCGTTTTATCTGTATTCTTGTCACTCTGGCTTATCTTTACTGGAGGAGTCTTAGAGAATTCCAGATTTCCAAATCTCCTGGCCTCGTAAATTGATTTGCTTTGGATATAGAATTTGTAAACTAAAATGCACACCACTGTACTTCCACTGAAGTCGACCGAATCTTCTTTGGTAAGGCCTTGGATCGACCGCCCCCCCAACCCCGGATCCATCCCCATCTCCCCTCCACCCAGCTCCTCCTCCTCGTTGGCCATCCCTGTCATCCTTCCTGGACACACAGCCTGTCTCAGGTTTCTGCTGTTCCCTCCTTTAGGAGATTTCTCTCTAGATCTGTGGGTCTGCTCATCTCTCTCTCATCTTTGCCCCCATCAATAAGGACTATTCTATTTGTCCCTTCCTGTCAGCACATGGAATACCCCAGGAACACAATTGAAAAGGCAGGAATGAAAGAGTAGATGGATGAATTGGGTACTTTTAAGCTCCTCATTCATAAATCAGAAATGATGGTAAGACCTTGCAAGGGACAGATCTGGAAGACAGGGCATGACACCCCAGGACCTCTGAGAGTAAGACATGAGGCCTCACTATCCCAGGTACAGTCTCTTCAGGACTGCTCACAGGCCTATTGGGGGGTTAAAGGCATGGAAAGAGCCCCTATTCACAGTTGATCTCCATCCATGAGATGGAGTCTGGCACTAGGCGTTCTACCTGCCTACATCTTTGATGTCCTGGAACTGAGAAGAGATGAAGAATCCTGAGGTCTGAGTCCCAGCTCTGAGGCTCAGTGCAGCCTGACTCCACCTCTGCACCCCGACAACACCTTCAGAAGCTCCCCAATCCCTCTCCTTGAGTCACAACCCAGCCCAGCAACACCCACTGGTTCAGCTGGCCACACTGACTCTACACCCCTTTCTTGGACACAACATGCTGGCATGAATCATGGCACAGTTGGGGCGAATTATACAGCTGAGGCCAGGAAATGGGACCAGGAAGGCCTCCATCTACCTCTCTGGATGCATTCAGAGTGGTAGCTTTCCTTGGAAGCAGGAATGTTTGTGGGGATAAGGCCCATAGATGCTGCACACAGAAAGGGGCTCAAAACACCAAAATGGATTTGACAACAGACGCCAGACCAAGCTCTTGCTCTGCCTTCTCAGCTAAGGTCCCTCTGCCATCTACCACTCTCTGGGTGATCCTCAGTGTTCTTCTCTTCAGACAGTCATTCTGGACAGTTCCAGGCTCTTTGTTGTTCACCAGAGAGAGGAAGAGTCTCCTCCTTCCTGGGAGTTACTGAACCTGGAGGGAGAAACTTGGAAAGAAAATATTCAAAAAAATAATGGAGGGGCCGGGCGGTGGCGTTAGAGGTAAGTTGTCTGCCTTGCCAGCGCTAGCCTAGGACGGACCACGGTTCGATCCCCCGGTGTCCCATATGGTCCCCCAAGCCAGGAGCGACTTCTGAGCACATAGCCAGGAGTAACCCCTGAGCGTCACCGGGTGTGGCCCAAAAACCAAAAAACCAAAACCAAAACCAAAAACAAAATGGAGAAGGATTGAAGCGATAACACAGCAGGTCAGGTATTTATTTGCCTTGCATGCAACTGACCTGGGTTCCATCCTTGACATCTCATATGGTCCCCCGAGCCTGTCAGGAATTGTAATTCCTGAGCTCAGACTCAGGAGTAACACACGAGCATGGCTGGATCTGGCCTCCAAACAAAACAAAAGAAAACCTAAAAAAGAAAAGGAGAGTTTTGAAAATGGTAGGTGACAGGTGCCAGCATGGTTCTGGGAGAAAGCCAAGCTGAGGACTCTGCGTTCTTTCGCACAAGCTTCTTGCTTGTGGGTGGTCAGCAGGGTTTTGCGGGCGGTGTTGAAGTCCGTGCGTGCTATGCCAGCCTGGACTTTGTGCAGAGACTTTAGATGCTTCCAGTGAGGTCCCTGCATTGGGAGGGGGCATTGAGAGACTGAGCTAAGGAGTGGGGAAGGTACACTAGGGGTTCACTGATGTGCATGGAGTGTCTCCCAGGGACTAAGCAGTTTGTAGGTTCCAGAGCTTCTCTCAACCAGATCAGGTTCTTCCAAGCACTGGCTAAGGAGAGATGCAGGAAGTGAGGTGTCTACAGGAAGCAGGGATGTTGTGGTTGTGCTCTCATCAGCAGAAGGGAAGAAGCAGAACTGGGAAATAGTTCTGTGAGCAAAAGGATGGCCTAGACCTCTGGCCACCCCCTGAGCTGCCTCCTTGGGGCTTCCGTGACTGCAGCTGCCAACAACCTCATGCATCTATGGAGTTCCCTGCAGCTTCGTGCAGCTCCTCCAGCAACTCATGGTCCTATTTCTAGTCCTTTTCTAGAAGACTTGTGCAGGCACGAGCACTTCAGGCAGCATTCAGGCTGGGACATGAGCTCTGTGCACACAAGACCCTTGGATCCATCGCTGGACACCCAAAGAGAAACCCAGATCTCCATTCCCACCACAGCTGCTGAGGGGGTGTGAGGTGTGAGCCTGGTGTGCAATGATTCTGGAAGGCAGCATGGAAATGGCGACCCAAGGTGATCATCCGGCACTGCAAGAGGGCAGGAAGAGAGAGAAAGAGAGAGCTTCTTGCTTGTTCTTTGAGATTTTTCCTGACACCACTAGAATTCAAGCAATTGAGACTACAAACCTGCCTCTTTCATCACTAGCATAAATATAGGATCCCTGGGATCCGCCCAGTGAGATACTGATCATTATTATGAGCCTCTCATAGCCCTTATACCACCTTGCTCCTTCTTTATTATACAAATGTGTTTTGTTCATCTCATGTCCTTTAATTCTTACATCAGCCAGGAAACAGGCTGAAGAAAATCTTTCCATTTCTCTACCTGTCCTTGAGGGGCTTGAGGAGGGCCACGTTGCCAGCCCCAAACTCAGAGACAGCCCCTGGTCAAACACTGCTTCACACAATCCTGGTGTTTGCCCCAGACCTGCTCAGGGGCTTTGCCCTGCATGACCCCGAAAGGGACTTGAGTTGGTTTCTCAGAGTTTTTTTCTTATAGTTTTTCCCCCATCCCCAAAACCTAATGTGAGAGAGGAAATGGGGGTGACTGCTTGGGACAAAACTTTGGAAGGAGGTGGGGACCCCAACCTAACTCTTAGGAGATTTACAAGCTCAAGCCTGTCTCTGCCCAAAATGAGGGGTACAGGTTTTTGACCTAATTGTTCAGTATGTAGTGGACAGACAAGAAATAGCCACTGTCGTCAACTGTGAGAACACCAGGGGCAAACAAATTTGCTATGTTCACACGTCCAGTTGGAAATGATTATTGCTGTCAGGGGGTACAGAGAGGAACTGTAGAATGGGGGTAGAGGTGTCATGGCAGAGTCACTTTGCACCTCTCTGACTTGTGAAGGTGGAGGGTGGAGGGAGAGGTCAGGGCTGGAGAAGCCGGCATAACTGCTGCCTGTAGTTCCCATAACTCACCCCAACTCTGTTGGATGTGGAAATGGGTCCCTACACCCCAGTTTGGGACAGCACCACAGGGCTGGGTTGTGCTCTTTGTCAGGAAGGGAAGAGTCAGTTCTGATCTGTTTGTACCTTCAGACTCACTCACTGTCTCGTCTCAGAAAGGAATTTCAAGGGAAGATGAACTAGGGAAAAAGTGACTTTGTTTAGAACTGAGGTGAGGAGAGAGAGAGAGACAGAGAGAGAGAGACAGAGACAGACAGAGAGACAGAGACAGACAGAGAAAGAGAGACAGAGAGAGACAAGGACAGAGACAGAGACCTGCCACGTAAAAGAAAAGAAATTGGTTATATAGGCAGAGAGACAGTGAGACAGAGAGAGAAAGAGAGACAGAGACAAAGAGACCTGCCATGTAAAAGAAAAAAAATTGGTTATATAGGCAGAGAGACAGTGAGACAGAGAGAGAAAGAAAGACAGAGACAGAGAGACCTGCCATGTAAAAGAAAAGAAATTGGTTATATAGGCAGAGTTTATAGATGTAGGTGCCCCTGGGATGGGGTGCATATGGGGGTCACTCTGCAGAGCTGCAAAGCTGCTAACTCCAGCCTGTTCCTGCCACTCTGGCTGGACTTTCACAGCCGATAAGAGTTTGTTGCTAGGACGTTGCCTCGGAGCAGGGACTTTGAGTCCTCTCTCCATCCAGCGTCTTAATCGGGTCTTTGTTCCTGCTGAGTCATCTCATGCTCCTTCTCTCCATGGATCCCAGCTGGAGGCTTTTGGGGATGCCTTTAGCCTGGAGTTGGGGGTTTGGCAGACTGGGGAACTCTCAGACATTTCTGAGTTTTTGTGACTTCCTGAACTTCATTGCCAAGCTGTCTCCCCAACTATGATGTCTTCTTCTGGTCACTGTGCTTTGCACCAAGCCACATGTGGGTCAATGTTTCACATAATTCTGGTGGCCAGAAGTGCACAGACAGCTGCTGGCAGACCCTTAAAAGCTTGTATCTCTGCACTCCCCAGGACACGAGCCTGGTAGAAGGGTCACAGATTCCTGGGGCCTGATCCCTCTCACAGGGAGCAATGCAAAAATTGCATGTATTTTATTTGGTAGGATGACACCAGCTTGATGGAAAGATAATAAGGATGAATGGAACAAAAAGAAGATATGAGATATTATTTTTAATCTTTTTCAATATGCAATTATTTATATGCAATTATGCATATTATGCAATTATTTATATATTAGAGAAATAAGGAAGGGTAGTCTCTTAAGAATCACCAAAGCATGTGTTTGGTCCCTGAGGAAGTGGTAGGAAGCGTGCTTTTGAGAAAGTAGACATAGGAAAGAAAATCTTTCAGTTATGTATCCCTGTTTGATGCTCACCCTGTCATTGGCACCCCAAAAGGGTCAGAAATGAACAGAGGCTGTGCAGGACAGCATCTATTTTCAAGCCAATGTCTCTGAGGCCTTTCCTACCCAAGAGCCCTTGTTGCTTCGTTGCTATCCTCTGACCTTCTCTGTTGGAGACCAAAGTTCCCAAATTCGGAAATAGAATTCAGAGCCGGAGCCATAATACTTGCCTTGCACACAATCAATGGGGATCGGCATCCTAATGGACCCTGAGTCTTACCAGGAGTGATCACTGATCTCAGAGCCAGGAGCAACTCCTGAGTTCCACTAGGCATGGCTCAAAAACCAAAATTAAAATCCCCTATTACAGTCAGTGGGTGAGGTCCTGTTCTCAGATGCGTTGACCTCTGTTCCAACCAAGGTATCTTATGCCCTAAGAACTACCTCTGAGTGCAGAGCCAGGAGTAATTCCAGAGTTCAACTTGTTACAGCTAAAAAAAAATAAATTGAACTTGCCTTCCAGGGTCAGCCCCCCCTTACCAGAAAGGAGGAAGCGACAATTTGGGGATGACTTTCCGGGTTAGCACTGTATAGGGGAGAGGGATGACGAGATAGCAGTGACCAACCAGCACCCCCTGCTCAGGTTTCTGTGACTTCCTCAAAGTGTAGCCTTCACTCCTACCCATGCTTCAACCACCCAGAAAGGAGGCTGAGGAAGCTGAGGGTCACAGATGCCTGCACCACCCCCCCAGATCCTGCCTGAGCTGGACCTCCACATTTAAACTCTGGGGGGTTCTGGGCTCAGAGAATAGCCAGAACTACAGACAGGGCTAGATGATTGGGCTCCGAACCCTCTTTCAAGGAACAGGGGTGATGTGTGAATTACAGTGATGTGGGTTGTGGGGGTGATGGTGAAAATCTGCCTCACCCTGTGTCTTCACTTTGGGGTTCCTCACTTTAGCCCCTCCGCAGCTGGTGCCAGCTGGGAACTGGAGGAGTCTCTGTGTATCAGAAGTGTCTGTTACTCCTGGGTCTGGGTTTGGGGGTCAAACATTTGTTTCAGGAACCGCTGTGAGGTTCTCCCAGATGGTGTCTCCCACAGAAGCGAGGTAGAAGTTTTCTGAGAATGTTTGGTCTTGGGGGCTCTTTGCTTCCTGCTGGGAGACAGTGGGGAGTGGGTCAGGGCAAGCAGGAGTGAATGTCCCTCTGTATTGTACCCTACACTGCCCTGACTCCACTACTCGCCAGGGGGAAAACAAGGGGTGCTTTGCAGTGGGATGGTCCTCAGTGTCTCTTGTCTGCTGGAACTAGCACTCAGCCAACAATGTCTTGGATTCCTCTCTGATGGGCCTCATCTACTGCCCATCATATTTTTGGGCATGCCTGCCCCAATGCCCCACCATTCCACAGCCCAGAATCTGGGCTTGAAACCCCACTTGGGAACTCCGGGCAAATCGGGGGAAAGAAAATCCAAAGAGGACTTAGGAGAAGGTTTTAGAGCCCAGAAAAGCCCTTAAGCTGCCCCCCACACCCCAGCCCTTTCCAATATGTCTTCCCTCTTGCTTGTCTCAAGGCACTAGGCTTCAATGGCACAGGAGACCAGATGTGGGAAAGAAGGAAACTAGGCCACGAGGAGCCACCCCAAGGCCTCTTTCCATCTGACCCCAGAGTTTGGTTAAGCGATAGTTGGGTGTAATGTGCTTTTTTGTTTTTGTTTTTGGGTCACACCCAGAAGCGCTCAGGAGTTACTCCTGGTTCTATGCTCAGAAATCACTCCTGGCAGGCTCAGGGGACCATATGGGATGCCGGGGATGGAACCCAGGTCTGTCTCGGGTCAGACAAATGCAAGACAATAGCTGTGCTATTTCTCTGGCCCCTCAGGTGTAATGTTGTAAGTTCTTTTAGCCTTTCCCTCTCTTCCTATGCTTGTGTGTTTTGACAGTGTGTGCCCATGTATGCAGGCAGAGCCCTCCCCTCTCTGTCTTTCTCCTCTCCTCTCCTCTCCTCTCCTCTCCTCTCCTCTCCTCTCCTCTCCTCTCCTCTCCTCTCCTCTCCTCTCCTCTCCTCTCCTCTCCTCTCCTCTCCTCTCCTCTCCTCTCCTCTCCTCTCCTCTCCTCTCCTCTCCTCTCCTTTTCCCCTTCTTCCACTTAATACAGGGACAGGGAGGGGATATCTGTACCTGTGTGTTTGGTCCGAGTTTCCATATAGGTAAAAATCCCCAGTTATACTTGGTTCCCCCCAATCCCCTCCATTCTCAGCTGCACCCAACACACAGCTGAGGCAGGTAAGCACCCAGAAGGTAGGGGTCAGAGGTTTTGGGGTGCTCTAGGTTTTATCCAGACAGCCCTCATGCCAGGCTACCTTCTTGCACCTGGGCCAGTGATATGTGGCTCTTGTCCTTTTTTTTTTTCAGGGGATCTGGGCCAGCATATAGTCAGACTCTCCTGCCTCTGAGCTCTATCTGAGCATTTTTTGTTTGTTTGTTTGTTTGTTTGTTTTGGGTCACACCCGGCAATGCTCAGTGCACAGGGGATCATATGGGATGCTGGGATTCGAACCACCGTCCTTCTGCATGAAAGGCAAATGCCTTACCTCCATGCTATCTCTCCGGCCCCAACTATCTGAGCATTTGTGGGGCAGGCCTGGGAAACACAGGGGCTGAGAGCTGGGGAGGGGCCCCAGGACCCCAGCATGGGGTACTTCCTGCTGCATCAGGAGCCACTGAAGTCCCTGCAGTCCCTGTTTCTTAGCCCACTGTGCCCCTTTCCTCCCTCTGCAGAGCATCTGGAAGGCTGGGCGTGGCACCTCCCTGCCTGGCCCTGCGTAGACATGCTCCACGCTTATACGTATATTTAGACACAAACAACACACAAATATATACACGCATAGGTAGACACAACAACACTCAAACACACAATGCATTCAAACAAACAGACACACGTAAGCATATATGAACTCATGCATACATGCTTACATGGATTCATATGCAATCACACACACATCAAGCACATATATTCGAATCCATGGACACACGTCACACACATAAAAATACACACTGTCCCCTCCTCTGGCACTCACCCTTCAGCCTCATTGGCCTTTGCTTTCAAACAGGCTTTGAAGCTGGCATCAGGAGTCGGGGTAAAGGTCAGTTGGTGCCTAGATCAGGCCACTGTGCACCCAAAAACTCAGGCCCTCTGACCTGGGTTCTGTCCAGAGCATGTGGGCCAGAATGAGAGCAGTTCTTTTGTTTTTGTTTTTGTTTTTGTTTTTGGGCCACACCGGGTGACACTCAGGGGTTACTCCTGGCTATGCAAAACTCAGAAATCGCTCCTGGCTTCGGGGAACCATATGGGATGTCGGGGATTAAACCAAGGTCCTTCCTGGGTCAGTCTCTTGCACGGCAAATGCCCCACTGCTGTGCTATCACTCCAGCACCAAGGGCAGTTCTTTTTTTTTTGTTTGTTTTTGTTTTTGGGCCATACCCGGCAGTGCTCAGGGGTTACTCCTGGCTGTCTGCTCAGAAATAGCTCCTGGCAGGCACGGGGGACCATATGGGACACCGGGATTCGAACCAACCACCTTTGGTTCGAGATCGGCTGCTTGCAAGGCAAACACCGCTGTGCTATCTCTCCAGGCCCCCAAGGGCAGTTCTTGACTTCGAAGTGATCTGAAAGCATCAGTTCTCTCTGCTTCTTTGCTGTCTGTGCAGCCCAAACTCACTCTGGAGTTCAGAATCTTCCTGTCATCTTCTTGCATTGTTCATTGTCAAGGCCCTGTGCCATGGCTTCTTTCCTGGCTTATGGCTGAGCAACACTTATACATTTTGGGGCACCGCCATTTGCCTATTCATTAGTTTCAGGGCAGGGGGGACTGAGAGTCCAACCTGTGTGAGTAGGTGGTCATTGCTCTGGAGCAGAATCTCCCTGGATTTGTGGCATATGAGGGTCCCCCTGCTGGCATCCTGGAAGGTGTGAGCTGGCGTCTTTGGTGACAGTCATCCTGGGGGTATGTGCGCCCCCCCCCCAGAGAAGGTGGCAGCAGCAGCATTGGTACTTTATGTGGAACCTCTCAGAACAGAAAATGAGCACATGGGACTTACTATGGAAGGAACTGGATTGCAGGATTTCTCGGGGTTTTTACTATCTCAAAAGTACCTCTCAGATAGCATGGAGGTAGTGTGTCTGCCTTGCATGCAGAAGGATGGTGGTTCTAATCCCGGCATCCCATATGATCCCTCATGCCTGCCAGGAGTGATTTCTGAGTATAGAGCCAGTAGTAACCCCTGAGTGCTGCTGAGTGTGATCCCAAAAACCAACCAACCATACAAACAAAAAAGTACCTCTCAGAAAAGGCAGGACCCATGGTGATTTGGGAACTTGGGATCTGGAAGTACTGGTGATCTTTGGGGAGCAGTAGCTTGGCACAGCCCCCCTTTTCCTTTAAAGACACTAGGGATCAGAGCATGCCTTGGGGGATGGTACCCCGTGCATAGACACTGATCTTCAGGCAGGGCAGAGCACCATGGAGGGACTAAACCCCAAAGATGGGATCAACCCCATGGAAGAAGCAGCCTCGGGCAGGAAACAGGCTGTGTGGGGAGCCCTGGGCCTCACTGCCTCTCTCCGGAGGGTCTGGGCAGCCCTGGCGCATGGCTGAGCTAGGGAGGCACACTTGTTTTGGTGATGGGCCCTTTTCTCTTTGTTCGTTGCTTTGGGAGACCAGAAAGGCAGAGTGGGGCTATTTATAGCCGTCCCCCGTGCCAGCTCTTCTCTCCACATCCCTGGCAATGCCCAGCTTCGGTGGCAGGTTAAAGAAAAGGTGGTGTGTTGTGGGCTGCGTTCAGTACATACCAATGAGGCCTCCCAGCCTCGGGACCCATTCCCATAGGCCTGCTCTGGGCTCGCAGCAGCCAGGTGTGAGGCTCCCTGGGTGAGACCCGAGGCCCTGTGCCTGTTGCCCACTGGGCCAGTTGAAGTCAATCATGTCTCTCTGGTGCCAGGACAATAGCAGAAGGCACGGCCTGGGTGGCACCAGGAGAGCCTTTGTTCTCACTGTAAAACTTGGGGTGGGTGGGAGGATCCTACCATGTCTGATCCCAGAGAGGGGCTCCAGTTTTGGGATTCTCAAAGTCCTCATGGGATGAAGGAGTGGAGGGAGGGCTGGGGGACAGTGGAAGGTGGCCCCATCCCACTAACTACCCCTCACCCCATCTTTGCTACCTGTACTCACCCTCTCTTTTCCCACAACCCTTCTCACCCACTCCAACCTGGGCTATGGGAGATGCAACTCTTCTGGGTCACTGCACCCCACTAAACAGCCTCTCCTGTGAACCCCAGACACCTGAGAATAGATTAGGTCAGTGCCCTGTGATCCCTCCCTGACTGCTTCTTCCTCCTCTAGTCCCAGCAGTATTGGAGTTCTGGGGCTCTCCCAAGATGGGTACCTCCTCTCTGAGCTTTACTCAGGGTGCTCGGGACATAGCAGCTCACTAGGGCTCCCCAACACCTGAAAATCCTCTTTCTAAGCCCCATTCTGCCCCTTCAACCCCAAGACCCCTCCTCCTCCACCAATCCCCCCTTCTTCTCCCCTCCTTCTCCTCACCTACCTCCTTCTACACCTGTTCCCCCTCCCTCTCTTGATCCCTTCTCCTCCTCCTGTAAGGACCCCTCCTTTCTATCCCCCAACTTCCAAGTAGGACCTGAGTGTCAGCCTCAACCCTCCTTCTGTCTCCCCTCCAAGGGTCACCTTTTAGTTCATCTCTACTTGTCCTGTATCCTTTTGGTCTACTGCACCCAGAGGGAGCCCAGATCCTCAACAGGGCCAAAAGTCTTGCGTGTGCCCCACTCTGTGTCTCTCTGACCTGCTGCACAGACCCCGCTCAGGGACCCATACTCCTGGCTTCTTATGCCTCAATGATCTGTCTTTGCTAATGTTCCTCCTGTTCTTGAGACACTTTCCCATTTCCCATACTGCCCAGCATCTATCAAAGCCTGTTTTTCCCTCTCAGGATCCGCTACCCCCTGTGTCTGCCCCATCAGACAGACCCCAAAGCTTGCCCATATGGCCTGGCACTGTTCACTGAAATGATTGAGTGTTCCTTGGAGTTGGGAGGGCCTAGGTATGTCATGGCCCCGGGTGTTGACTTTAGGAACCTGGTCCTGGAATTCTGGTCCAGGCCTTGTGCTTATCCATGAGGTGATGCTGTCGGTGTTCTGCCTCAGTGTTCTTGCTAGGAAATAGGGTACACCTTGTGGGTACATGTCCTACTACAGGACTTTGGGGAGCAGCTGAGCCCTCCCACTTGAGAAGACTCTTGAAGGAAGGGATCATTTCATTTTACAATGAAGGATGCAAGACCGAGGGGTAGACACAGTCTGAGAGAGAGAGAGAGAGAGAGAGAGAGAGAGAGAGAGAGAGAGAGAGAGAGAGAGCTCCCTGAAGGAGTACTTAGTCAAATATACAGTCAGATATAGTCATTGTTCCTGGGGACAGTCTTAGAGTCTGGGACAGTGTCAGGGAGTGAGTGGTCATTTGGGGATACACAGACTTAGGGAGTGGGTTCTCCTTGCAGACACACAGTGTCAGGGAGCACATACTTCCTGAGAACACACAGTCTTAGCGGGTGAGTCCTCCCCAGGAACACAGACTTAGGGTATGAATGTTCCCTAGGAACACAGTCTTACTGAGTGAGTGGTCCCTGGGGACACAGAATTAGGGAGCACATGCTTCCTAGGGACACATAGTTTTAGGGCTTGCGTGCTTCCTGGGGCCACAGTCTTAGGGAGTGAGTGCTTCTCAGGGACAGTCTTTTTTATTTTAATGTTTAATTACTTTATTTAAACGTGGAAGTTTACAAAGTTATTAATAATATGGTTAGGGGTTTTTGTTTTTATGTTTTATTTATTTATTTATTTTATTTGGGGGCCCACACCCAGTGACGCTCAGGGGTTTCTCCTGGCTATGTGCTCAGAAATCGCTCCTGGCTTGGGGGATCATATGGGATGCCAGGGGATTGAACCGAGGTCCTTCCTGGGTCAGCCACGTACAAGGCAAAAACCCTACCACTGTGCCATCGCTCCAACCTCGTTTGGTTTTTTTCCCCACAGTTACAGAATTGTTCATAATTAGTTTCAGTCATACAGTGTATTACACCCTTCACCAATGCACCTTTCCCACCACCAATGTTTCTAGTTACCCTCCTGCCCCAACCCCACACCTCTGGGGCAGACATTTTTCTTCTCTCGTGCTTTCTCTCTCTCTCTCTCTCTCTCTCTCTCTCTCTCTCTCTCTCTCTCTCTCTCTCTCTCTCTCTTCCTCCCTACTTTTTCTTTCCTCCCTCCTTCTTTTTCTCTTCCTCTCTCTCCCTCCCTCCCACTTTTTTCTTTTCTTTTTTTTATTTTAATTTTTTTTTGGTTTTTGGGCCACACCCGGTAACGCTCAGGGGTTACTCCTGGCTATGCGCTCAGAAGTTGCTCCTGGCTTGGGGGACCATATGGGACACCGGGGGATCGAACCGCGGTCCGTCCAAGGCTAGCGCTGGCAAGGCAGGCACCTTACCTTTAGCGCCACCGCCCGGCCCTCACTTTTTTCTTTTAGACATTGGCTTGCACTATTGTTATTGAAGGGTATCATTTTATCTCTTTTCAGCACCTAATTCTTGTCCAAAGTGATCATTTCCAACTATCAATGTCATAGTGATCCCTTCTCTGCCCTAACTGCATTCTCTCGCTATTTATGGAAGGCTTTCTTCCATGGACCGGTCCTCCTGGCCCTTGTCTCCATAGGAGATACACAGTCTTAGGGACAGTGCTTTCTGGGGACACAGTGTTAGGGAGCACATGTTCTCTAAAGACACAGTTGTGGGGAGCACGTGCTCCTTGGGAATACACAGCCTTATAAAGTGAGTGCCCTTGAGGGCAGGCAGCCTTCAGTCATTCCCATTCCCTGAGTGGCATCCAGAGCCCATTCTTCTGGCCTTTTTGTCTGTATGTTGGCAGTCATTCTTCTTTGCTCAGTCCTTTCTTCAGCCTTGTGGTTTCACTCCTGGGGGAGCACAGGCCCCAGTGAGCTTTCCCCAGGAGCCCCAGGTTTGCCTATCCCTAGATCTGAACTGAGTTTCCAGCCCTGGGGCTTCTGAACAGCCCTCAAACGCTCACCAGCTTCTCCTTTGAAACCTTATGTTTGTTTTAGTAGCATATTCTTTTCAAACATTACTTTTTTAAATAAATTTTTAATTGAATCACCATTATATACAGAGTCACAAAGTTGTTCATGATTGAGTTTTCATCATACACTGTCCACCACTCTTTACCAGTGCAAATTTTCTGCCACCATGCACACAATTCTTTATAGCTTCTCAGCTCTGCCTCTTTTTTCTGGTTCAACACTTTCCTTCACCATAGTCATTTACACTGGCACTGTCCTATTCCCCAGTATCTCCCTCCAGCCCCCCCATAGCTCCTCAGGTGCCATGTCAAACATTACTTTTTAGATTATTTTCTTTAACATCGTGGCTTACAAAGTTGATCATAACAAGCACCGGTAGTCCACGTTCCAACACCATTTCCGCCAGTAGTGCAAGATTCCCTCCACCACTGTCCACATTTTCCTACACACTCTCAGACCTGCCTGCTTAGCTGGCACAAAATCATTGATTTTATATTGCATGTTACAATAAATGGCCAATGGAACTACTGAAAAATACTTCAGTATTTTTATGAAATTGTTAAATGCCACAATGGGATCCTGTAGTCATTATCTGAGGTTTTACTGGGTTGTTTGTTGCCAGTGAATCCTTCTGTGCTGTTGTTTTTGATGATTGAGTTTAGTCAACTTCCATGCTATTCGCCCATCTAATCTGATTTCTCCCACTGGGTTGTCAGTAGTAAGGAATTTGGAGATGTCATACTGACATATAGTCAAAAAGCTCCAGGATCTGTAGAACTGGGCTGTTGACTTTCCATGGCTGTAGTTGTGGGATGTGGGAGCAGCTGCTCTGGGGCTTCTGGAAGTACAGGGCATGGGGAAGAAGGATGCATAAACCCCCAGAAGAAAAGACCCCAGAGTTGAAACCCATATTGTTCCTTGTTAGAGGCACCTTGTTGAACCTTCAGGAAAATTTTAGGAGGAGGTTTTCTGTAGTGCCCAATGAAATAAGCAGCCGCATCACCATTCAGAATTCACTTCCTATCCTGGAAATGAGATTAGATGAAGTGACCAATGGGACTTCAGAATTCTTGGGATCCAAACACTGAAGGACAGGGAAGTTGAGCCAGTGGGCTCCTGGGGAGGCCTGTCCCTTCTGCCCCTCACTGCATGCTTTCTCTATCATGCCTTTTGGTCAGAAGATCATGTACATAGGCAAGAAAACCTGTGTCTGGGGCACTGTGTTCCCATGCATCCCCAACAGCAACCAGGTTCTTGCTCTAGGTTTTCTCCCTTGCTCCCCAGACAGCTGGGGCCACTGTGGGCAGTATTTACTTTGGCCAGTACTTCCCAGGATTCTATTTTATCCTTGCAGCAGGAATCTTCATGGGCCCAGAGTGCTTAGGTGACTCATGACAAAACAAGTAGAGATGAGAAACAGGTGAAGGGAAGAGGCAGCAATGACCCTGGCTCCTTTCCCCAAGAAATCTGCTCTTCTCTCAGCAAACAAAGCATAACTCACTTGTACCCAGGATTACTGCTGGCCCTACCTCAGGATGAAGCATGAAGTAGGACCACTGCCCTAGTGGAATTTGTAGTCTGAGTTCAGGGTGCTGTGTTGGAACCCCAATTCTATACAGTGTGGAGTGGATTGGAAGCAAGACCCACTTGGGGCTAGAGTGATAGTACAGTGGGGAAGGTGCTTGCCTTGCATACAGCTGATTCAGAATCATTCCCTGGCATCTCATATAAGCCCACTGAGCACTGCCAGAAGTGATTCCTTAGAGCAGAGCCAGCCAGGAGTGACCCCTGAATACCATTAGGGTATGGACCAGAAACATAAATAAAAAATAAAATCAATATTCTCTCTGTCATTAGTCTTGGGAGTCACACTATGTCCTTGCTGAAGATCTTCAAAGTATCAGAGGTCTAGGGGTGTACCCGATGACCCTCTGTGTGCTGTGACCCCAACCTTGTTGGGTCCCGTTTACTCCTTTATTGGTTATTTGTGTATCCTTAACTAAAAGCCTCCTGATCTCAGCCTGAGGACGAAATACTTGACTGTTGGAGTTTTGTACCCTGTACCATGCTGAAACCCGCTTTTCCATGTTATGTTAGAGAACTTCTTTGAGTTCCCTATAGAAGAGTGGGCGCATGGATGGCAAAATATGAAAAAATGAGGGACCACACAAGGTTATGTGGGAAAACAGCATTTTAATTTTTAATGTGAAGAATCAGGGGTATATTTGGAGAATTTTTCCAGTCAGTTTTTCTTTTTTTTCTTTTTGGGCCACACCTGGCGGTGCTCAGGGGTTACTCCTGGCTGTCTGCTCAGAAATAGCTCCTGGCAGGCACGGGGGACCATATGGGACACCGGGATTTGAACCAACCACCTTTGGTCCTGGATCGGCTGCTTGCAAGGCAAATGCCACTGTGCTATCTCTCTGGGCCCTCCAGTCAGTTTTTCTATGATATTAGGAGAATGCTCACATTTGTTTCTATGCAAAGTACAACATATCTTTCTTGTTAACAGAAGCTTTATCAGTATACATTGTTTGATTTACAAAACAATTTACATGGCTTTAGGTGATGCAGAGGCCTGATGAATAGATATAATTCAAGTAAGAGTCCAGAATTAAAAGAGAAGGTTAATTTTAACATCTCAAAGCAGTTCCTGTCCAGCTAGTCTCTGATGTGAATTAGGGAATTTAGCAAGAAGCTGGTTTTCCCTATAAAAACTTCCTATTTCTGAGGGGATGGTATTTGTATTAGGGGAAAATAAAGGCGACAAACAATATCTAAAAGGGATGCAAATCTATACCTGGTAAAAGTTCTCAACAGCCCAATGATATATCCTGGCCAAACTGTTTTGGATGTTAATTCTGAGGTAAAAATTAGTTATTAAGAACTCAAAGACAACTCAAAGTTGTCCCAAAAGCAGAGCATTCTTTTCTGTTTAAAACTGCAAGGGCATTTAGAAGACAATGAGGAATATAAGGGTTTTTTTTTGGGGGGGGGGATCACACCAAACAGTGCTCAGGGGTTACTCCTGGCTCTATGCTCAGAAATCACCCCTGGCAGGCTCGGGAGACCATATGGGATGCCGGGATTCAAACCACCGACCTTCTGCAGGCAAGGCAAACGCCTTACCTCCATGCTATCTCTCCGGCCCCTAGAAGTTGTTTTTAAGTGCCTTTTAGTGCTGAGTTTTCCAGGTAAAGAGAAATATAATCATGGCTATATTTGCTTGTAAAAATCCTTATTTTCTAAAGTAAAAAGTTCAAATATATACACACTTAACACAGCAGAAGGGAGATTCATATTTATGCCAAATAAATGTTTGTTACTAAGCGTGAGAAATGTCACCTTTTGCTATCCAAAATCTTGATCAGTCATCCACACTGAGGGGAAGACTTCTGGTGGGTCTTCTGATGAGATTCTCATTAGATAGGAGAGAGATTCATATTTAGGCCAAATAAATATTTGTTATTTAGCATGAAAAATATCTCCTTCGCTATCAAGGATCTTGGTCAGCCACCCACACTGAGGGAAGACTTCTCAGTGGGCCTTCTGAAAAGATTCTGACTAGATAGTGGAAGATGATAATCTCTGACCCAGGGTGGTAATTGCAGGATGTGATTGTGGCTCCTAGGATCCCTCAGGATGTCACATATTTGTCAGGGTAGCTGTGGGAAGGTGAGGGTTAGCAGCTTCATGGGAGGGGAGTTTTGGGTGCTGGGTCTTGGGGTTTCTTGGCCATCTTCTTGCTTTGGTGAGTTGGGGCATGCTCGTGGTCCTTCCTGCCCTTGCAGATGTCTGTGTCTAGGCTGGAGTCTGCCCGGCTTGTGTCCACCCCGTGACCCGGACCTCCCTCCCACAGGCGCCGCGTGCTGGCCATCTCAGATGGGATTGAGCACATCGGGAACCTTCGTGGGGAGCTGGCGCTGTGTCTCCTGGCAGCCTGGACCGTTTGCTACTTCTGCATCTGGAAAGGGACCAAGTCGACGGGCAAGGTAAGAGAAGGATGACTGGGGTCAGAGCAATAAGACAGCAAGGTAGGTACTGGCCTTGCATGCAGCCTAGCTGGGTTTAATCTCCAACATCCTATATGGTTTTCTTGTGTGCCTCCAGAAGTGATCCTTGAGTGCAGAGCCAAGAGTTGCCCACTCAGGACCACCAGGTGTGGCTCAAAAATTAAAATAAATAAAGAGGTTGATGACCCCAAATGACTTCACTGCAGGCAAAGAAGCTCAGTGTGTGTAAGCGGCACTCCACATGTCTGCACCCCCCAGAGAATTTTTGCAGCCCCGAATGCTGTTCCTTCTCCCTCCCTGTCCTTGACAGGCTTTTTGCTACACAGGGATTTGGAGGGAAGGAAGAGCATCTGTGTGGACAAGCTCAGCAGAACCAAGCACCCATCTTTGGATTTAGGAGCAGGAAGTGGGAGCCATAGTTTATGTCTTATAGGTAAACCAGTCGAGGGCGAGTGACCTTGCCCCCCTCCATGCCCACATGTACCCTAGCTTTGACCCGGGCACCCCCACCAGTCTATACTCCAACTCCATGCAGAGAGTGCATGGAGAGTATGAGGGTAGATGATGTCTGCAGCCTCCCACTTGCCCCTCCAGTCCCACAGAAAGGAGGAGTACTGTGATGGGGAACAGAGCAAAGAACCGAGCAGCTGGGGCTCCCTACCCTGCACCCCTCAAGACCCAGTGCAGCCCAGAGATGAAGGATGAAGATGAAGACAGGATGAAGGAAGGGAGGTGGACAGGAGCTCAGCAGAAAACAGGACCAAGAATGCTCTCTGGTGATCAAGGGTCTGCGTTCTGGGATTTTGTAGCTGGGCCTGGTAACAAGGCACATGGCAGGCAGCATGTAGGAGCAGCACCCAGAACAGAGTAGGAATATATAGCACATAACACACAGCACATAGCACGTAGCTAGACTTAGCCATTCTCCCACTGCAGTTGTGGCCACTGCTAGTGCTGCCGAGGGAAATGGGTCACAGAGCTAGCTCAGCCCATTCTGCTTCCAGTGGCCTTTTCGGTCAGGGTATATGTGTGTTTGTCTCTGTGTATGCCTGTGTATATGCATGCAAATATTAATTCTACCCTCTCAGAGGGATTGTGTATATGTTTTTTGTTTGTTTTGGGGCTACACTCAGAGACGCTCAGGAGTTACTCCTGGCTATGCGCTCAGAAATTGCCCCTGGCTGGGGGGACCATATGGGATGCTGGGGGATCGAACGGAGGTTCGTCCTAGGTCAGCTGCATGCAAGGCAAACACCCTACCGCTGCACCAACTGCTCTGATCCTGTGTGTATGTATATTTTGTGTTCAGAGGGTTGGGTGTTGTGTGCGCATGGGTGTGTGATTTTGTGTGTACCTGCCTACACAGACCTGAGTCTGAAGGTGTTTCAGGATTTTTCAGAGACAGATTGAGCAACTCCAGGCCACCAGAGTATCCCAGAGGGGACAAGGCTATTGACCTATGCCTGATGGTCCCTCCTCAAGCCCTTAACGTGAAGAGGAGGCACCCCATGTTTATGATCAAAGTGTCTCCTCATCTTCTCTGTCTAGCGCTACCTCTACTCAAAACTCCATGGAGCTTTCTGAAAGGGGATCAACCCAGACTCCCTTGGGGTCTCTGTGTTGACAAGCACCCTGACTTTGACAAGCCTAGTAAGCATTCTCTGTGTGGGATGGCCGAGGTCACAGGGGTTGTCTGGGGCACTCGTAGTCAGGACTCAGAGTAACTCTAGTGCCACAGGAGTGAACAGTGCTCCTGGGACCCAGAGTGTTCAGCCCCCCTAGGGGGTGGGACTGTCATTCAAAGCCCCACAGCCCTTCTGAGGGTGCCTAGCAGCTCTGTTCCCTCCTGCATCTGGCTACACCCTTCTCAGGAGGCAAGTTCCTCCCGAGGTCCTCTGGATTCTTCCCGGCAGTCCCTGGGGTCAGGAGATCCCTGCCAGGTTCCAGCCCCCCTCAGAAGCTAGATATTTTGGCATCTATTGGTGCCGCACTTGCCATTTGTTAATCCAATTAATTAATTAATTAATTTATCTGCACTTTAGGAACAGGTGTGCAGTGGGTAGAATTCGCTCCTGCAAGTGCAGATGAAACTTTGGAATTCTGGGAATGGGGTGTGGGCACAGTGGCCTGGCAGGACCCACAGACCCTAGTGATTATCAGGGAGTACTGAGTCCTGCCTCTGGGTTGTGAACACCCTGTCTTGGCTCAGGCATTTCTCAGCCTCAAGTCCAAACCCCCTTTAACCAGTAAAAATGTTGACCCAAGACTTGGGGTTTGGCTGCCTGAAGGGAGTATAACCAGGGGTGGAACCCCAGCCAGCTGCCCAAGAGTCATCATGGAAACACACCCTCATTCTACCACAGGACACTTGCTTACACTGTGTAACACTTGGGATCAGAAACAAAGCTCCCATCTCCTTTTCTGTGCACACCAGACTCTGGGTAAAGGTTGTCTCAAAATATAGGCTTCAGGTAGAGTCTTCTTCACTATTTGTAGCTTTGTCACCTCCTAAATTGGAAGCCCCCAAACTAACATGCCCCA
Organism: Suncus etruscus; assembly: GCF_024139225.1. NCBI lineage: Eukaryota > Metazoa > Chordata > Mammalia > Eulipotyphla > Soricidae > Suncus > Suncus etruscus. The sequence goes on along the minus strand of NC_064867.1, from coordinate 34,157,308 downwards.
TGAATAGCCTTTCAGAAAGGGTTTGTCACCATCCACCTTCCAGTTGTCCCCACTCCTACTACTGACCCTGTCGTATTGGTTTCAGTGGCCTCCCCCACTGCTTACAAAGCTGGTAGGATGTCACCAATCTCCTGATTTTAGGAGAGTTGAAATCGAGTGAGCCCAGCATTGGCCAGTTTCAAAAGCTTTCCTGTATATCATTGTCATATGTGTGGTTCAAGGCTCTTATCTCAGAACAGCTCCAGGTACAGTCAGATGGGGAGGAAGAAAGCTGAAGTTTGCTCAAATCTGCACCCCAACACATGCGCACGGAAGCACAGTGTGAGGCCCAACCTGACATACAGTCCCCTGCTTCTGGGCTCTCTGGGTCCAGGGAGATGCACAATTACTGTGCCCACTATGACTGCAGGGAGGAGTTTCACTGTCCTGAAACTTGTCCCCTCCCTGGGTTCCCCTCTTCCCCTTCCCAGTCCCAGGCTAACTGTCTCTATGGCTGGAAACCTGTAGAATATTTCTGGAAACAACATTTTTTTCAAATTGTCTATTTGTCACTGAATAATTTCATTCTTCAAAAGGTCCCGAGTGCTTGCTTTCGCTCCCCCTGTGAGCCTTTGTCCCTTGTACCAGAGATTGCCCATCCTGCATTCTTGCCATTATGATATTGTGTCTAATGCTCCACAGATGTTCTCCCAGGTTTGTGTGCACATTTCAGCTTACAGCTTGCAGTATTTACCCATTTATTGTGGGTGAATACTGAGTCATTGAGTGTTTCATGGAACTTTGTGGAAAGAGATCTCTAAGGAACCATCCAGCTGACTGCTTAGAGGTCACTCCATCATGCGGTATCCCATCCCTCAGGAGTGGGGCCCTGTTGTTCCCTGGCCTCGATGCATGAGAAGCTGTGTGGCTGTGGGGTCTAGGCTATGCACTGGCAGGGTCCTGTCTCAATGAGCTTTTCATTTGCATTTTTCCGAAATGCACAAATGTGGTACATCTTTCACGTGATTGGAGTTGCAGAGTCTGCACATGCTTGAGTTTATGTGACTGTGCTGTCGGTCCCAGAGTTGGAAAAGTCCTTTGCATAGTTTAAGTGACAGTCCTTTTCCAGATGGCTCTTTTGCTAGCCTTTTCTCCCTTTCCTTTGAGTTTTTCTTCTTATTGTCCTGACTTGTCTTTAGCCAAGCATAAGTTCTCGATTTGAATCAAGATTTGAATCTCCGGGGCCAGATCGGTGGCACAGGTGGTAGGGTGTTTGCCTTGCATACGCTGACCTAGAATGGACCATAGTCCGATACCCCAGTATTCCATATGGTGCCCCAAGCCAGGAGTGATTTCTGAGCACATAGCCAGGGGTGACCCCTGAGAGTCACCGGGTGTGGCCCAAAAACCGGAAAAAAAAAAAGAAAAAGATTTGAATCTTCACCATTTCCTCCAGGGGTCATATTTTTGGTGTATGACTGAGGTCATCCCACAGCAGTTCCAGATATCAGGTTTCTCTCTCCTGTTGTCTCCTTGGGTTTAATGCACTTTGCTGTGTATTTAGGTCTGTTCCCATACTGAGTCCATCATTGTGGAGGTTGCAAGGTCTATGTTTTAATTCTTTTTTTTTATTTATTATTTTCTTTGCATGTGAATGCCCACTTATTGGAAAGATAACTTTTGTTCTCTTTGCGATCATCCACCAACTTGTCAACTACCAGCTTGAATCCGGGTCTCAGTTCTGAAGTCATTCAAAATAATTTTTGAATTCTGATAGCTGATTCCCAGGTGACCTTCACAACTCATAGCCTATATCCTTATCCCTCCATTACCTTGGGAAACTTTATGGTTTCTGCCTTTTAACTGTTTCCCCATCGGTGCCTAACAGTCTCCCCACACTGTGCCTTACAGGATTTCCAATCTGGATCTGCCCTTCAGGGTTTCCTATTTTATTTGCCAGAGTACCTGACCCACATGAAAGGTGGCACATTCAAAGAAACTGTCTTTCAAGGTGCTCCTGTTTTTATTCTTTTCCCTTAAACACCCACTGACAAAGCAACATCTTCGATCTTCAGTTATTGTCTTCAGACTTACTGAGCTGGGAAATTGGCTCATAACCACAAATGATCCTCTTGCAACTTGTTGGAGAAATTGAAGCCAGCCAGGGCCAATCCAACTGTGCTTGCGAATAAAGCTTTATTGGAACAGGTCATGTTCATTTCTGGGCATGGCCTCCAGCAGAGCTCAGGGCTTGCGGCTGGCATTGTGACCCATAGTTTGAGCTTTCCTAGGAAAGCCAGTGGAGTCTCTAAAGCTATGAAATAGGATTTAATGGCTTTAAATGCACACGATTTCCCCTTAAACAGTGAGAGCTGTCTAAATCATCTCATTTCCTACACCCAATGCAGACTCAGGGCCACGGGCATAGTTTGTAGGGAAGCATTTCTGTTTTTGTTTTGGGGTCACATCCTGTGATGCTCAGGGGTTACTCCTGGCTATGAGCTCAGAAATCGCTCTTGGCTTGGGGCACCATATGAGATGCCAGAGATCAAACCCAGGTCCATCCTGGGTCAGCCGAGTGCAAGGCAAACGCCCCACCGCTGTGCTATCACTCCAGCCCCTGTGGGTGAAACATTTTTTTTTTTTGGCTTTTGGGCCACACCCAGCGGTGGTCAGGGGTTACTCCTGGCTGTCTGCTCAGAAATAGCTCCTGGCAGGCACGGGGGACCATATGGGACACCGGGATTTGAACCAACCACCTTTGGTCCTGGATCGACTGCTTGCAAGGCAAACACCGCTGTGCTATCTCTCCGGGCCCGTGGGTGAAGCATTTTTGAAGCATCTTTTGTCTCCTTCATTTTATCCCCAGTGTGCTACTTCCTGATGCAGATGCCCTCTCTGTGCCCAGTTCATGTCTGTGACGGGTGCTTGTGGCCTGGTGGGGTGCTGGAACAAAAGAGGGTCTTAGGGACCCTCTGAGAGTCCAGACAGATGGGCATGGCTACAGACATGTGGCCTGAAAGATGTGGCAATTTTAGGGGACCCCCACAGGACCTGGTAAGAGGTTGGGGTACTGGGCATAAGGGGGCTTTGCTTTGAGTTGGGAGGAGCCACTGGAAACCTATTTTTGAGCCTGGCAGGACCATCTGGTCTTATCCTAAAAAGTAACCTCTGAGGCCAGCCAGGTGGCTATAAAGACTAACCACATGCCCTGCTCCTAGGAGTCCCAGACTTAGTCCCCAACACCCCATGATTCTTTTAGGTACTGCTGGCCAGGCCAAGCTAAGTGGGGGTGGGCATCTAAAAATAAAACAAACCACAAACCCCAGCGTGGATTCTGGCTGCTTGCCGAGACTGGACTAGCGAGGGGGGGACTGACTCTGTGGGGAGCAGAGCGGGGGGGCCTCAGTCAGCCACCCCCTTTGTGTTGCTTCCTAGGGCCACTCTTTCCCAGCACCCTGGCACCCTTTGCCTTTGGGGTAAGGGGTTTGCCCACCTGCCAGCTGGGATGCTCTGTCCCTGTGGGCCATCTCGAACCCCTTCCCTGAACAGTTTGCATGTCCTCGTGGGTATCCCCATCACCTTCCCAGCAGGCCGCTCTGCACCCTTCTCAGAGGGTGATTTATGGATTTTTCGCCTCGTTTCCTGGTCTCCAGGAGCTGCAGTTTGGGAAGGGGGGGCTGCCACGAGCCCCATTCTGGATCCCACTGGCCTCCCGCCCCGCCCTTAAGGGAAACTGCAGGATTAGGGGAATTGAAGAAGAATCTGCCTTTCACTGCTTTGGGGCTGTTTTTCTTCTTTTCAAAGCCCCGGGACAACAAGGCAGAAATAAAGAACCCCCTTCCTACCCCCAGCTCGGCCGGACACAGTCCCACAGAACCGCTGTAAATAGCCCTGAATTGATCTTTTCCCTCTTCTCCTTCATTCACCCCCAAGTGGTGGGGCCAACGGTGACACTGGGCTCTTAAGCAGTTGGGGACCAATGCACAGTAACCGGGTGTGTGTGTGTGTGTGTGTGTGTGTGTGTGTGTGTGTGTGTGTGCCAGTGTCTTCAGGCAGGAAACTCGAGAACCCCCAGTCTCAGGTCTTCCCCCCTCCCCCTGTCCCACCCACAATTGAGCCAGCTAGCCCACTTCTCAGATGGGAAGATGAAAATAATGACACCACTAGTTGGAAGATCATGGGGCTTCTGAGCCCATGGTGGTGGTGGTGGGGAAATGACAGGGGACAGACAAGTTGAGGCCCACAACAGTCCCTCACTGCCACCTGCCCCAAAGCTGCCAAGTGGAAAGTAGCTTGGGGGGGGGGATTCACAGTGGGCACTGCCCTGCCAGTGCCACCAAGGCAGCATTCCCACCCCATGAAAATCCATCCTTCAGAAGCGCCCTGTAAAGTGGCTAATGGGTTCAATGAGGCAAAAGGCAGGAGTGAGGGGGGCAGGGACTCAGGGAAGGAGGGAGGAAGAAGGAGAAAGAGGGGGGTGGCCGCGGTGGGGGTCTGTCCCGACACCCGCCCTGTGCTGGCTTTCAGAGAGAAAGTAGAGCGTTCCTGAGCTGCATGCAGAGCACCCCGAAGCACCGCAGCCCCGGGACGCCCGCGTGGCCGCCAGCAGCCTTTGTGCCCAACTGGGAGTGATTTCGTTGGGGACACTAAGTCACAAGCCTTCAGCATCTCGATGCAGCCCTTTCTCTAGCCTGAATGACAGTGCTTCACCTTTCGTGGAACCCTGGCAGTGAGGAGGGCGGCTGAGCTCAGTAATAGTGTCTTTATTAATGCACAAAGGCCCCCCAAAGCCCAAATGATTGCCCGGGGTGTGTGTGGGGTTCTGTTGGATTGGCTGCCTGGAGAGAGCCCCAGGAGCACCGAGAGGGGGGTTTGGGGGAGTGCCCTGAGTCCTTACAGAGCCCCCCCCCCCAGTTGGTACCTGGCAAGGCTCAAGCTTCAGGGCCAGGCGGTCTCCCAGGCAACTGGATCCTGCCCCATCCCCCCTAAAAGCAGCAGCAAGGTTCCAAGTGGCTTTGCCTGGGCCAGCCCTGGCATTGTTGGGAAGCAGAGAGAGTTGGCTACCGAGCACCAGCACTTAGCACTCAGCACAGGCGAAGCCCTGCAGGGTCAGAAGGGCCTCGAGCAGGTCCATGCCCAGAAGGTGGAGATGGGTACGGTGGAGGCAGCTGGCAGGCAAAGCTCGTGTCTCCCCCAACCCCATGCCTGGCTTCCTGCAGGCTGCTGGCTACTCAGGTCCCTGTAACTCCCTGTGCCTCAGTTTCCCTCTCTGTCATGGCCAGTATGATGTGTGCAGTGGCAGTGGGTGCTATGTTGATGTCAATAGCAGTATCCATGTGCTGCTCATATGTATGTGTTAGGGGGCATAGGTATCCCAGACACTCACAGGTAGGTGACAGGGATATGGGTATCAGAGATTTATGGGTAGAGGATGGGGGTAAAATACATGTATTTTGTGATCTTCATGGACATATTGCCAGGGTTCCGGTATCTAATGATACTTGTGGGGAGGTGCCAAGGGGTATGGGTATCCAGGATATTTGTGGGTATATGCTTGGGCTATAAGAATTTGGGGCTGGAGAGAGAGCACAGTGGTAGGGCGTTTGACTTGTACACAGCTGATTCAGGACAAATGGTGGTTCAAATCCCGGCATCCCATATGGTCCCCCATGCCTTCCAGGAGTGATTTCTGAGCACAGAGCCAAGAGTAACCCCTGAGTGCCACCGGGTGTGATCCAAAAACCAAACAAACAAACAAAAAATAATTGATGATATTTGTGGGTAAGCAACAGGGTACAAGTACCCAGTGATATTCATGGTCATATGCTAGGGTGACCCAGAGGTACAACTATGGATGAGGGGCCAGAGCGGTGGTATGGAGCGGTAAGGCATCTGCCTTGCGCGCGCTAGCCTAGAATGGATGGTGGTTCGATCCCCTGGCATCCCATATGGTCCCCCAAGCTAGGAGTGATTTCTGAACACACATCCAGGAGTAACCTCTGAGTGTCATTATGTGTTGTCCCCCCCAAAAAAAATATAACCCAAATATGGATGATACAGCAGGTGCCAGTGGTTACAAGGATCTAGCAATACAGGCAGGATCCAGGGGTGATACTCACATGCATATACTGTGTGGCACAAACATCCACTGAGACTCTCAGGCACAAGCTATGGGGTACTGGTATCCATTTATCGTTGCAGGCAGGAGCTAGGGGTTACAGGTATCCAGTGACATTCAAGGGTAGGTTCTGGGCAACAAATATCAAGTGATAGTTATGAGCAGGTCCCAGGGGTTACAAGTAGCCAGTGACACTCGTGAGCAAGTGCCAACATTGCAGATACCCAATGATGTTTACAGGTGATGGGGGGAACAAGGAGGCATCTAGTGATATAGGCATATACTGGGGGTCCATTACACTGTGATACCCTCCTGAAGATGTCAGGGGTACAGGAACCCACTGATATTCATAGGCAGGTGCTGGGGGTACAAGTACAGAGTGATACAGGCAGGTTCCAGGATACAGTTATCCAGAGTGATAGCATAGTGGTAGGGAGCTTGCCTTGCACACAACCAACTCCGGATAGACCCTGGTTCGATTCCTGGCATCCCATATGGTCTTCTGAGCCTGCCAGGAGCAACTTCTCAGCACAGAGCAGGGAGTATTCCCTGAGTACCACCTGGTGTGGCTCCCAAAACAAAACAAACAAACAAAAATACATGGTGATCTTTACCAGGTACCAGGGGTACAGGTGTCCAGTCATACTTTTGTACATAAGAATTTGGAGCTGGAGAGATATTCCTAGGCAAATGCTGGGGATCCAGGTGAGACTTGTGGCAGGTGCCAGGGGTACCCCCAAAAAACCATCTGGTGATGCTGCAGGTATGACTGGATATAGGAATCCAGTCATATTTACAGACAAGAGGTTGTGCGGGGAGAGGGGACACAGCCTAGGAGTCAGTCAGACCTCCCAGCTCAGAGCTAAAGAACTAAATTCTGCTGCCCAGTGCTGGGCTTGGGTATGTCCTAGTGTGTGCCAGGCGCATCCTTTTGGGTGCTGGTATGTGATTCATGCTACAGGGTGCTAGGCATGGAGAAAGTTCTAATAAGTGTCAGTTGCATTCTGCTAAGCACTGGTCATGGGACTCATTTGCCTTCACTACAAAGCCATCCTGGCAACATGGTGGATTAATGGACAGCCTCACTGGACATGAAGATGCAGTGCTTGGCCAGGCCATGTTGTCCACGCAGGGAAGTGTCACCTGCCAAGGCCAGTATTGTTCCCTTCTCTAGGGCAGCCCTTGTCCTCTTGCTCACTCAATGCAGTCCTGGAGCTCCCTGTTTCAGATCCTGGACCCCCATGGACAGATCTCGCTCTGTAGATTGCTTGACCTGAACTTGTCTTTGCCTCTGTACTTCTTTCCTGGACTGGACTGTTCCTATCTCATGAGGTCCTGCAGTGATTGGTGTTTGTGACAGTCAATACCTTCAAAGCTTGTATTTACCGATGGGATATTGCTACCTCTGGGGGCACTGGAATGATCCATGGGGGCAGGATTAGCCTCAGATGCTTTTGGCAGCGAATTCCCAGGGGCATGAGAGTGATGCTTGCTCAGAAGTGGGCATCTGGTCAGATCACTCTAGACACTGCCCCTGAGTCACTCATGGTTCTCTGGCCCTGGACCCCCATTTCTTCTGCACAGTTGTACCCCTTGTCCTGGCACTGCCAGATCCCACACACATAACTAGGTTCAGCTATCTCTTGAGTTGTTTATCTGGCCCCTAAAAACCTTTTCATCTAGTGCAGGGTTGAGGGGATGACCTGTGTGGAAAGAAGGGGTGTGTATGACCTAGTCTATGAACCTTTGAATCCATCTCTGTCTATACAGGTTCCAAACACCACCACCCAGTTGGTCTGGAAAGGCCTGCAAGGGGTATGGTGGAAGTTGACTTCCATTGTAGGACCTCTGGGTGGAGATAGAGTTGGGTATTTCTGATGGAACAGGACAGGTGAGGTGGGAGGTTCCATCTTCAGGTTTGTGGAACCAAACTGGGCCCCAGCGATAGTAGAGCCATGGAAAGTTGTGAAGCAGGGGTTGTGGAAGGACCCCATGGGCCTAACCCTGCACTGTGGGCCTGCCCCAATGGACACCAGCCCTGGACTCTCTCTCCTCCATGTCTCCATCACCAGGAGCCTATAGGATACCGAAAGAGGAGAAGAAACTCTCTTCTCTTCAGCTGACCCCCTAAATCTAATCCCCTTCCATCCTGCTTTGGGAGAGAAAGAGAGCCCCAAGTTGCCATGGCAACCACAGCTTTCTGGTCCAGGGGAGATGGGTTGGGTTTTAATCATTATTCTCACCCCACCTCCTGCTTCCCAGGTGTTGCTCAGCAGCCGTGAACAGGGTTGGCCCTGTGGGGCATATTGTTGTGGTACTTGGTGGGGCCTGTGTGTTTTCTGTCTGGTTATGGTGGCAGAGCATGGAAATCTATAGATCTGACTCTTGAGCCCATCTCAGCTCCCCGCAAAATAAGCTTAAACCCCAAGTGACCCCAGGATGTTCCATGCATCACTGCCCCCAGGAGCATTTCAGGGGCTGGTTCCCAGTACTAGCACCACCATCGTACATAGCCAGCATTCCCGGATGAGGAGTTGGTTTGTGCCCCGGAATTATCTCACAATCACTTCAGCTCAGGAGCTGTAGGGACAATCCTTCTCTATCAGCTGAGCCCAGGGAAGTACTGTGGTAATACGCTGTACTCAGTGTCCCTGGATGCCCAGAGACGCCATCTTCAAAGACCCCTTGGAGAGTCCGCGCGCTTGGTCCCATCCCTGTGTCTGCCTGTGTCTGGGCTTCATCATTGCATCTCTGTTTGACCATCCCCATCCCTACGTCTGTACATGTCCAGTCATATCCCTGAATCTGTGTGTGTCTAGCTTTGTCCCTGCATCTGTGAAGTCTGACCCATCCTTGTGTCTGTGACTGGGTCCCATCCCTGTGTCTGTGCATGATTGAGGACACACGTACACTTGATGCCTGGTCTTGCTGTGCCTCTCTGGCTCATCACCATTTGCCTACTCTGTGCCTCACTCCAGGAGTCTCCCTCCAGACCTGCTAAATCAGATTTAAGGAAGCTCTTGATTCCCCATAAGACTAGGGGCTGAGGCATGTAGCTCCTACCCTCTTCTGTTCCATTCCTTCTCAGAAGTCCTCGACATCTGCAAGTGTCTCATCAACAGTTATTGTTTTTGCAGATCTTTGCAGAGGTGTCTCAGAACCTTGTACAAGTCCCAATGTGGAGAGGATACAGGATCTGAGATGCTGCAAGAGCAGGCATGAGCCCAGGGCTGTATGGATGTGGGGGTTCACGTGAGCCACAAGAGGACAAAATCCACAGGCACATATTCTTGGATTCTGAACCTGAGACCCCATGGGATGGGGTTGGACTACTGTATTATTGTTCCTCATCTGTGGAAGATAATACCAAGGCTTAAAGAGATAAGAGCTTTCCCAGAGGCAGCCATGCACATGGAAAATGCCAGCATGTTTGTCCTGGGGTTCAGGCATAGTTCCTACAGTGACCCTCATTGATCAGGGGCCTGTCAGTAGGAATAGACCTGCTCCCCAATCTCCCAATCCTACCCCAGTGGCCAAGTGCTGGGGGAGGCCAGAAAACAGAGTGAAGGCACCAGTATTGGCTTTTGGGAAGATTCTCTTTAGAAGGTAAAAATAAACTTCTAGGTGAAGTATAGAAGAAAGGAGAGGTGAGGGGAGAGGTGTGGAGGGAGGAGAGAGAAGAGAAAGAGGAAGAGGAAAAAAGAGAGGAGAGGAGAGGAGAGATGGCTTCTCCAGAGGCTTTTAATGACATTTGAATGAGCTTTGAATGACATTTAGGTAGTAAATTCTTCAGGATGTCCTGTCCTGGGGTTTTCTATAGACTTAAGAGTCAGTTAGGGTATTGTCATCTAGGGAGAGGTTTGAACTTCCAGTGGTTCTTGTCACAATTTTGTCTCTACTGGTCTTTGTCCTCTCCTGAGTTGGTCCAGGCTTCTCTCCAGCCAGCTCTGGCATCAGGGAGAAATTTATCTGGCCCCAGCTCCTGTGTCCACCAAGTGGGTCTACATTAGGGCTGTGACAGTCACCTCTTCAAATCCCTTATTGGTTTTTATCATATCTTGGGAATTATTTCAGTAAGCCTCTATTTCTGAACAAAGAACTGTAACCCCAAAACTCAGCTCCTTGTGTCACCATTTGTGGACAGGGAAGGAGTCCCTCTATTTTTCTGGTATCCTCACATGAGTACAGGGCTGAGACAGCTCATGTCTGAGTTTATTCCAGTTCAGCGGAAGGACAAAAAGGTGAGAACAACATTTCCCCCTCTCTGATTGGCTGGAATATAGTCATATGGTCACATCCAGTCTCGTGGGAAGCTGGAAAGTGTGATTTTCATTGCCAGCAGCTGATGAGGGCTTTGTCTGTGCAGAAGAAGGGAAATAACTCTTGTAGAAAGGCTTGGGGATGGATGTATTAACACCTAGTCCCCCTGACTGCTTTGCTACCTTTTGACTTTTATGTACTATATCACCTTTCCTCTCACTATCCCCAGTCCAACTCAGAGATGATACCACTAGCCATAATCCCCAGAACAGACTGGCTCTGGATTCTTTCAGGCTCTGCCCAAAGGCTAACATACACTGCTAAAGATTCACTATTTTCTCCCACACAGAAGGGTCATCTTAGCATCCTATGGAAATACTGTGCTTGTCTTGAATAGTCCCTCTCTGGTTGATTCTCTCCATTTTTGTTGATGTTGTTTTAGGGTACAGTGATACTCAGAAATTACTCCTGGACCTCCACTCAGGGTACTAATCCTGGAGGACATTATAGAACGCCAGGAATTAAACCTAAGTCAGCCTCATGCAAAGCAAGTGCCTTGCCTGCTATACTATTGCTTCAGCCTCTCTTCACAGTTTTCTTGTGGAAAGGCAAAATCCTCTTGGGAACCAAGGGGTATTACTTTTCTTCTTTTGCCATTTTTGTGAGAACGGCCTGACCACCACCTTTGCAGGCGGTAATGAGGATGGTGAAGCCAGGCATGTCCTTAGGGACTTCTGTTTCTTGCACTCTGCTCACTGCTAGTGCTGGCCACCAGGGATGCATGATGGCACAGTTGAACATGGAGAAGTGCCAGCCCCATAGAGTTCTCTACTGGTAATTTAACCAGTTTGTTCACTTAAAAAAAAGTGAGAAAACATCTGCTAGTATTCGGAGTTCTGGATCTCTAAGGGTTAGCTGCCCAACGCCAGACTTTTTGGCTTTCTAAGCCTATGGATAGTTGAAAGTGCATGTAGCTGCAAGGGAAGCGGGAAAACCGAGGCTGTGGAATGGACAACAGTGTTTCTCAGACTGGGTGTTGGGTGACGAGACAGGGCTGCTCAAAATATGGCAGGCCCAGGTTCAACCCAGACCAAGAAAGAGGCATTGCATGGCTGGGTTTGCAGCCAGAAACAGCCTATGGAGCACTCTGTAGCCAAGACCAACTGACTTCAAGCTCCACTCCCTCCTTTGTTTGTTTCTCTAGTCACCACACTTGACTCCATCTATGTGACATGCATCAGACTAAGCACCCTTTGGGTACTCAATAAGTGGTGACTGCTCCAAAACCAGTGAGCTGGCCCAGAGATCAGAACACTGGACAGCTCCAGACATCCCTGTTCTGTTGAAAAGGGTCAAGGCCAAATTCAGTGTATCCTGAAACGCCTGGGTTTGCCTAGAAGGACCTGGGCCACCAACTCCCTGTGTCTTTCATCCAAAGACCTGCAGGCCATGGGGTGGTTTAGGGCCATGTGTGCCCATCTATCACAGTACTTGGCCATGTGTTAGGCAATAGTTTTCTCCTTGACTGTTGCAGCCCAGGGCAATTCAGTGCAGGCGAGAGCGAATGCATCTTTCCAAGCCCTGCATTTATTTCTTGTTCTGCTGGAGAGAATGTCACTGCAATTTGTTATCAGCACATTTCTTTCTTTCTTTCTGTTTTGTCTTCTGTTTATGGCAAGAATTAAATTTCTCTCTTTGGGACTGGAGAGATAGCACAGTGGTAGGGTGTTTGCCTTGCATGCGGCTGACCCAGGATGGACAATGGTTCGATTCCCAGCATCCCTTATGGTCTTCGGAGCCAGCCAGGGGTGATTTCTGAGTGTAGAGCCAGGAGTAACACCTGAGTGCCACCAAGTGTGACACCCCCCAAAAAAATCTTTTTCCTTCACTGTTTTCTCACTATGTAAGTTGAGAAAGCATATTGACTTTTAGAAATAGTAAGCAAATAATAGTGATGATGCATATGACATCCCCCAAAGTAAAAAGTGGGGTGGGAATGACTCACATTTCCCTTGCCTCTGGATGGAGAGAGAGTAGATGGAAGTGCAGCCTAGAGCTTGTCTGGAGCTCACCCCGTCTGTCCAGTAGTTGACCCTCAGACCTGCAGGGCCCAAGGTCTTGCCCCCCTGAACCACACTGCTTTTCCCAGTTATTTGGCACCCCCATATCACCCCTCTGTCAATTCAGTTATTCTGCCTGAGACCAGAACTTTCACTTTTGTGACCTCCCAGTATTCTGAGAGCCCCCCTACCCCCATGATGAAATAAATAGCTGTGTCCTGGAAATGGGGAAGAGCATTCCCCACAATCCCAGCATTGGTATGCAAATGAGCAATTAGAGTCCATTAAAACAGGATACAGTGTAATTACCACCAATTGTGCTAACCTTTCTATTCAGAGGGACTTGACCTGCTAAAAGGAAAGGAACAATAGTCTAAAAAAAAATCTTTCTTAACCAAGTGGGGTGCTTTTGGTCAGAGCTTCATTTCTGGGGAGACCAGGCCAGTTCAGACCCGCCTCCATCACACCCACCTCTCCAGTCTGAGCCTGTGCTGGTGGTGGCTGGAAAGGTCAGACTTTATGCCCTTTGCCAGTGACCTTGCAGTGCCAGCATAAAGTGCAACCCAGTTTAGTGTAAGGATGGCACTTGGAGCCTCTTGCACCAGACTTTGCCATGTCCAGACTGACCTTTCCTTGGACACCAACTCTTCTGAGGCCATCTATGGATACTTAGATCATGAATGATTCTGCAATTTAAATGCCTTAGGTAGCTTCAACATTCCACAGAGCAAGCACTGTGTACACCACGGATCTTGGGGTCCACCCCCACCCCATTAGTCATGAATTTGTTCTGAGCACATTTTGGAGCCATGCGGTGTCATTTCAGGCATCAGGACCTGGTAGGAAAAAAAGACAAAAATCCCTAGCTGGAGGGTCAGAGAGATGCACAGTGGTAGGGCATTTGCCTTGCATGTGGCCAGCCCAGGATGGACCTGGTTGGATTCCTGGCATCCCATAGGTCCCACAGCCTGCCAGGGGTGATTTCTGAGTGCAGAGCCAGTAGTAAAACCCATGAGTGCTGCTGGGTGTGGCCCAAAGACCAATCAATCGATCAAAGTTTAAAATTAAAAAAAAAAATCCCTATCTGGGGTCCAGAGCCATAGCAAAGCATTTAAGGTGCTTGCCTTGCATGCAGTAGACCTGAGTTCAGTCTCCGCTATCCCTTATAGTCCCCCTAACTCCACTCAGGGTGACCTCTAAAAGAAGAGCCAGAAAGAAGCCCTGAGCAATGATAGGTATGGTTCAAATCCCACCCCTCCACCCTAATCTCTTTCTGGGGATCGGAGTGATTGCCATCCCCCTGACCCTGATTGAATTTTTTTTTCTCTGATGAATTTATTATTTATTTATTTTATAATAATTTCTACTGTGATCAAAGTGAATTACAAGTCTTTCACAGTAATATTTAAGATGCCTAGTGACAACGAATTAGGGCCATTCCCGCCTCCAGTGTTGTCCTCCTTCCACCCCTGATTGAAATGTTTAAGTGCACAAGGCAGTGGAACCAAAGACAGGCTGGCATATCCTGAGTCAGGACCCGGCGCCATATTTGGGTCATTTGGTTGGGGAAGACCCCCCACCCCCAACCTCTGCTTCCTGACACATAAAGCCACAGGACAGAGATGTGGTACAATACCCCTGCCTTGGAGTTGGCCCAGCCTCGCGGGCACTCAGACACACAAGCCCAACGCTGTGGGTGGCTGTGGAGCCGGGGATGGACATTTAGACAAAAGAAGGCGTGAGAAGGCCTAAGGCCTAAAGCAGCCTGGCAAACTCCCAGCTGTGAGGCACCATCGGGCACAGCAGGGGCACACTGGGTGGAGGGGGGCCACCGTGGTGGGGAGAGCCGAGGATCCCCACCACAGAGCAAGTTGGGACACAGCCCGACTTGAAAGCGGGGTCCTCTGAGGCAGAGCCCCACCCTTGGCACTGCAGCTGGCAGCCCTGAACACACAGGGCCAAGAGAGACAGGCCGGAGCAAGGTCCATGAATTCTGGCTTTAGGGCGGCCAGCATGAGGCCTTGGTGAGAACCAAGACATATGTCATATCCAGAGACTCTTGCGATCAAGGGGGCCTGGCTGGGCACTGCTGGTTGGGTGGAGGGGGAGAGCTGAGGACAAGGCAAGGTTACTCCAGCCTGAGAAGATTCTGGGTGTCTAGGGGTGGGGGTGGGGTTTCTGCACCATCTCCATGTCTTTAGCTAATTCCCACCTCTCCAGCCCCACAGTCACTCATATCCCAGCTTTGACTCTCTTTCTCAGAACCAACTATTCCCTTCCAGAACTTGGCACCTAGAACCTCTTTCTCCTGTCCCTGCAGGTGCCAGTCCTATGGTCAGGTTCTCAGGGCAGAGATGGAAAGTGGGAAGTGTGTGGGTGGTTTCTGCCCTCTGTCACTTTGGCTGCCATAATGCATGAGTGTATTGAGTTTTGAGGTTGTCTTTTAACTCAGCTGCCCACACAGCATTGGGAGCTATTAGTGATGCCCTGGGCGTGGACATGGCCTCTGGAGAAGTCCCTTGCTGACCTGGCTTTATATGATCCAGCCCTGTTATAAATTTTTTCTTGGGAAAACCGAAGACCATCCATAGCCCTGGCCTAGCAGAGGATAGAAACCAATTTGAAATTATTTTTAGGCAAGGTGGCACCCACGGCAGGTACAAGCTGATTCAGATGCCTAGCACAATCTCCACGTGTGTGTTACATAATGATGCCCCTAAACCACCTTTTGTACCCCAACTTTTTGCTCTCTAGCCCCCTGTTCCTTACAGCCATTGTTTACAGCCAGTACCTGACAGCCAATGGTTGTGTCTTGGCAGCCAACAGTGCTGTGTGCTCGGTAGCCGATGTGACTATTATTTTTTCTTCTGCTGAGAGTATCAAAGGTGTGAAGAGAGGAAGAGGTGAGTGCTGGTGGCAGAAAAGTGGGAGCAGAGGTGGCAGGGACCCCTTAACTGCAGGGACTCAGCCAAGCTGTTTCTCTGCTGTTAGGGGTCCTGGGAAGGTGCATTTGGCTGAGTTGTAGGTGAGTCCTGAAATAAGTTAGGTGGCATGTAAGCAACAATGGAGTCATAATAGATGGACCCAAGGACAGTGGAAATGTTCTGTGATTTTTTTTTCTAGCCCTTTGCGTGGTTTCCATGTTCACATGCTTTCTTTGGGATCTGGTAGGCACTGGAGGGATACGTTGAGTTCTAGAAATGTCACTAATCTTAGGCCCTGGGTCTTTGGAATCATCTGTATGACAGAAGCAAATGTCTTGATGAAAAAGCCTGCTTCTCAGAGGCTAAGGGTTTTGGAAGAAAGAAAGGATCCAGAAGTCACATGCAGTGCCAGAGATTGACCGAACGTGGTCATTCAGATCTGGAGACTTCTGTAGCAGACCCAGTGGCTCATTGGCCTTGTTTTCATTATGAATTTGACTCTGGTCTCTTTTTTTTTTCCAGAAAAGAGAGAGCAAAAAAAATTTTGGGGCCACACCCATTGAAGCTCTGGGGTTACTCCTGGCTATGCTCTCAGAAATCGCTCCTGGGTTGGGGGTACCATATGAGATGCCAGGGGATCGAACGCAGTTCGTCCTAGGCTAGCGATTGTAAGCAGACACCTTACCTCTGGCACCACCACTCCTGCAAAATTATTTAAAAAAATGAAGAAAGAAAAAAAGTACAACAACAAGAAAATTTGTGAAACTTATTGTATTTCTCAATGAGATCATTAACACATTATCAGAAAGTTTAGTAAGCTCTCGTTGCTAGTTGATCATTCTGTTACCTATTTCTTGACTGCTTTTGTGACATTTCTCTTGCTCGATATTTAACTGAAATTTGTCATGTCATGAGACAGCTATAGAATATTCCAGGCTGATGTTACTCATTCAACCATACATCTCCTCTCAGCTTCAGGAAGTGGGAAGTCAGCATTCCATGACTCTGGTCTCTTATCCTATATATATTTTTTTTTCTTTTTTTAAAAAAAATATGGAACGCTTCAGGAATTTGCGTGTCATCCTTGCGCAGAGGCCATGCTAATCTTCTCTGTATCGTTCCAATTTTAGTATATGTGCTGCCGAAGCGAGCACATCCTATATATATTTTAAACTTTATTGGTTGATTGATTGATTGGCTTCTGGACCATACCCAGCAGAGCTAAGGGGTCACTTCTGGCTCTGCACTCAGAAATCACCCCTGGCAGGCTGGGGGATCATATGGGATGCCGGGAATCAAACCAGGTCCCTCCCTGGTCAACTACATGCAAGGCAAACGCTCTACCATTGTGCTATCTTTCTGGCCCCTCTTATCTTATATTTGACCTGAATTCACAATCATGGCTATTACCTTGTAAATCAGAGTTCTCCAACCATTCATCTGTACCTTGATTACTATTGGGGGTCCACGGGGCCGAGTGAAGACTTGAGTGGGTTTTTTTGTTGAAGGAAGGTCAAGAACCAAAGCTCTGTGACTTGGAAGTGCTGGTCCCTGAAGCAGTGTGTGGGGTGGCTGGGTTGCAGGTGTGATGATGAAGCAATGGTATCTACAGAAGGAAGGGTCCCTACATCTGCGCCCTCAAGCAGCGACAACCACAGTGCTCTCACTGGTCTGTAGAGCAGGCAGTGCTCACAGCTGTCTTAGAAGCAAGAGTCCTCATTGGCTGAGCTATGAGCTGATCAGATATTGGCACCATCTTGGGGGGAGGGCAGACCTATGAGATGATGTGTCTCCTCTCTCTTTCCACCTATGCTTGTGGGGAGGTTAGACCTCGGGGTATCTGCCTGTCTGCATCTTGTCACTGTACACTGTCAATGTACCTGTCACTGTGTCCTTGTGTCCCCATCAATGCCACCCTTACTGTGTCTCTGCTACTCTATCCGTTACTGAAACACTACCACAGTGCCCATCACTGCACAGTGTGCCTGTCACTGCATCTCCATCACTATTTTCCTGCCACTATATTATCACTGCATCACCTGCCACTGCATCCATCACTGTGACACTGTCACCGAACCCTTCACTGTGACCTCATTGTTGCATTTTTGTCACTACATTTCTGTCGCTGTACTCATTATTCCATTCCCTGTCACTATGACAGTTATTGCATCCATCACTGCGTTATCATCATGTCCCTGTCACTGCACCCATCACAATTCCCTGTCACTGCACCCCACTATATATGGCTTCTGACCCTGGAGTCAGTGGTTCCATGCGAGGATCCAGGAATGGCTTATGGGTCCACAGCACCTGCTGACCACAGTGCCTCAGACAAAGTCCTCCGTGGGACACTGGAGCAAGCATCCCACTATTTAGGACTTGTTAGATTATGTGAAACCAGAGGAATAATAAGACAGACTCAGGGGGAGACACGGAATAAATGTGGCTCTCTGATGTGTGAGGTGGTATATGATGAGACCCTGGATTGGATCCCCAGCCTTGTCTATCATGTGCCGGATACCACGTGCCTCAAGGTGCACCTTCTATAGACACGACCAGATAAAGACATTAGGATGGGAAGCTTGAGATTGCTATGTGTGGGTCATTGTCCCAGAACTTGTCATGTGGAAATGGTTTCCTGATGTCTTTCTGTGGGTGGGCCCAAAAGTAGGCGCAGCACTACCTCTAGCCTCATGAAGGTTAGTACTGACCTCTGACCTCATGGAGGCTTGTGCTGACCTCTGACCTCATGAAGGTTCATGCTGAGCTCTGACCTCGTGGAGGCTCATGCTGACTTTTGACCTCTTGGAGGCTCACACTGGCCTCTGATCTTGTGTAGACTCACACTGACCTCTGTTCTCATGAAGGCCCCCTGAATACAGCATGGAAGACCAGCCCTTAGGGATTGGGAACAAGTGTTTTCTTCCCCCTGCTGTGTCACCCCTTCCTGATCTTGTCCCTTCTTCCTGCAGGTCGTGTACGTCACAGCCACCTTTCCCTACATCATGCTGCTGGTCCTCTTAATCCGGGGAGTGACGCTGCCTGGTGCCTCGGAGGGCATCAAGTTCTACCTGTACCCTGACCTCTCCCGGCTGTCCGACCCACAGGTAAGTAAGTGTTGCCTTCCCAGCAGCTGTCAGGATGATGAATTCCTTGTCACTGGTAAAGAGTGGGGCTCTCCATTTCATGGAGCACAACCCTGAGACACCCACAAACCCATATGTGCGTGTGCATGGCCATATGTGTTTGTCTGTATCAGCAAGACGTGATCATGGGCTCATGAGCTGGGGGTCATCTTGAGCATGAGATCCTGAGAGATCCAAGAAGATCCCAACAGAGGGAAATGCTTATTCTCAGAGGGGATCTGAAGGATGTTCATGGCCCCCCCAGGCATGAGAAGGGGTGAGGCTGGGCCACAGGGCAGAAAAGAAGATCCTGAATGCTGTGATGTTCCTCCCAGCATCGTGTGGAGAGGTCTCTGTGCCTGGCCATTGCTCATCCCGTGGGGCTCACAGACCAGATCTCACACACATGATTTACACACTCTGCTCTCACATAACTGATTTCACACACCTGAGCTCACACCCTGAGCTCATACATGGCATCTCTGAGGGATACTTTGAGTCTATTGGAATATAGACTCTCTTGGGAGTATCTCAGAGAAAGATCTGGATAGATGGAAGGGACTAGCCTGTATGCCATCTCCTGTGTCCCTTCTGGTGCCTGTAGGACTTCAGTTCTGCACATCTAGGGGCTGGGAGTTCTCATACTCCTTCATGTGAGAAACTCCTTGCAGATCCTTCATGGGGTCTCTGGGGAGAAGGTCCAGCCCTGATAACTTTGAGGGAATAAAAAAGCATGCTCCAAAGTGTGGAGTTATGTGTATAACCCCATTTTGCTTTGGAAGAAAACTTGCTGGCTGATGCTGTGTGGGGGCCTGATTCTTGTGGGAAAGTTTCTTCTGTAGTCAGGGGCTCCTGACACATGTGAAACCTGGTGGGCCCTTCCCACATGCACCTCTCTGGGTGAGACTGTTTGGGGAGTAAATGGGGGTCCCTGATCCTCTGTGGGGTCAACAGGAGTTAGGGCACCTCTGGGCACCTGAAATGAGCCAGAATCCCTGGGCAGATGAAAGCTGACTCCCTTTAGTCTCACTTGCTCTAGGACTGGGTGTAAAAACTCAGGTGTGGGAAAGTCATACCGAAAATCACTGTGAAATCACAGATTTCGGAGCTTTCTCCTTTGATCTCATGCCTACCTGCCTGCCTGTGCTTCTCTTCTGGTTTCTGCTCACCATTCCTATCTCACTCTTCAAGGTGGCTGGTCTGACTTCCGCCACCATGTCTGCAAATTCTGTGGGTCCCCAGAGTCCCTGACCACAGTAGAAGGACTCAGATCCCAAGCCTCACCCTGGAGATTGTTCAGGGTACAGGTAGGAGGTGACACGGGGCTGCCTTCTTTGCGTCAGGATATTTCTCCTGATACACAGGAAGTGTGAAATCCTAGCTGGGACTTAGTACTGGAGCCCTGTGTCCTCCAAACTCCTGGTTATCCCAAACTCTCCTGTGCTGTGCCCAGACCCTCAGGACAGTTAGTGCTTCTACCAAGTGCTCCATAGATGGCTCCAGCTGAACTGCTGAGTAGGGCTGACTGGGAGTCTTGCTTTCTCTTTCCAGATGATGCCTGGGATATTTGGGTTCTCAGGGGTGCAGGGCAGCTCCAGGTCTCCCGGAACATGATGATTGGTGCTCCAGATCTTATGGGACACAGGACAGCCATGGTTCTGGGAGTGTTTCTGTGTCTGGTTGCTACAGGTAGAGTGAGGAGGTTGAGACTAGAACCCACTGACATCCCAAGATGCCACACATCTCAGGTGCCACAGAAGGACTGCTGTGTGGGTTTCCAGGGTGAGCCACAGTTCCCAGGATCTTGGGATGGATTCTGGGGTTAGTTCCTACCTGGATCCTCAGAATATGCTTTGTCTGGTGGCAGTGAGCAGTGCCCCACACAGGCAGACATATGAGGAATGCTTATTTGTTGTGCAGGTTCTTTTCCCCCTTGCTATCCAGCAGAATCCCCAGAGGAGAGCTAGAGTACAGAAAGTCACAGGTTGGGGTGCCTAAGGCCTACAGAGCCCCATCCCTTGGTTCTTTACAGCTGGGCCTGTCCCTAGATATCAACAGCTCTGCAGACCTGAACATCTTGAACTCACTGAGATTTCCTCACAAAACTTCCTGAGCATCAAAAAGAATACCCACATGTTTGAGAAGGGGAGACTTCAGGACCCACCGCCCCTGCTAGAGGAGTCCCCAGCCATCTGTTGGGTCTTTTGGCCTCAATACCACTTGCCCACCCATCTCTCACCTGCTTTTCTAGAAATGAATCTGGGCCCCTCTCAGTCCCTGCCCATCGCCACAGTGATCTTTATGCAACAGAAATCTGGCAGCTCCTGTGGCCGGATTCCCGATGGTCTTTGGAATAAGATGAGGTGGGGTCTGCTTCTCAGCCAGCCTGCTTCCCTCACTGCCTTCCTTCTGCCCCAGAGCCTTTGCATATGCCCTATCTCTGCTGGGGATTCTCCTTCCTTTGCCCTATATCCTGCATTCCCACCTCCTGACCCATAACCTGCCTAACAGAACACTCGGGTTTACAGGGACACCTTCATTTTTGTGAGCATCTTGTTGGTGAATGTCCATTCCTGTCTCTATACGTGCTGCCCCAGTGCTGGTTGTGTGTCAGTAGGTATCCCAGGCACTGGGTGGAAGCAAAGTCATGGTACCCTCCTGGCCCCTGAACTTCCTCCTGTGGTCAGGGGAAAGGTAGGGTCAGAGGAAGAGAAGGTGATGGGGACAGTGGGACAGTGCATGGAGTTGTGCTGTGGTGAGCAAGAGAGGCTGACCTCCCTGCCCCAGGCTTCTTTGTACTACCAGCAGGGAAGCCAGTTTTGCATCTGCCCTGCCACCTCTGTCCCCAGTGTTTGCCCATTCATGCCAAGCAGTGTAGACTTCACTGGGTGTTTTTTGAATGAAGGTCAGAGTCTGAGCTATTGGCTGTTTGAAGTCAGGCTCTGTGGCTTTAGCTCAAAGACCAAAATGCTTCAGCTCATCAAAACTCGGAGTTGAGCTGCTTTGGAGTTTTCTGTCAATGATGTATTATGTGCAGACATGTTATATGTATTTGTGTGTACATGTGATGTGGTATGTGTGAAGTATGTGCAGAGTTTGCACAGTATGCGTAGCCATATACTATGTGGTAGTGTGTATAGCAGTGGTCCTCAAACTATGGCCCGTGGGCGACATATTGTATTTGTATCTGTTTCGTTTCTTCATTGCAAAATAAGATATACGCAGTGTGCATAAGAATTCATTCTTAAGTTTTGTTTTTACTAGAGTCAGACCCTCCAATGGTCTGAGGGACAGTGAACTGGCCCCCTGTTTAGAAAGTTTGAGGACCCCTGGTGTATAGTACTGTGCGGGGTGTGTTATATGTATATAGTTTGATATTCATTGTGTTATAGGCATGTTGCCTTTATTGCTGGGTTGTGTGGTGTGTGGTATGCATGCATGAAATGTGTAGTATATATGGCATGTTATGTTGTGACATGCATGGTATATATGTACTGCATTATATGGTGTTATGGGAATAAGCGTGGTATATGGTATGTATGTATGGGTGGTATATATGTACAGTATCTCTGGCATGCATATAATGTATGGTAGGAATGTTGGGGAAATGTGTGTATCATGTGTGATATTTTGTGTGTTGTCTGCATTTGTGTGATTTGCTTGTGTGATTTATCTAAGTATATGCTATCTATGTAGTGTTATATGTATAGTCTGTGTATAGAATGGACTCTGTGCTTTGTGTATTGCCTGGTGTATTTCTGCTTTGCGTGACATGTGTTGTATTGTGTTGGGTATGTACATGTGTGGGTTGTAGTGTATATGATTTGCATCTATAGCACACATGTAGCATTGCATGTTGTGTGGTATGTATGCTATCCATGTAGCGTGTGCTTTGGGGTGTGTAATGTGTGTGCTATGTATGTGATATATAGCTATTTATGTAGTGTATATTGTTGAGTGTGATATGTTTGTGATGTATGTACTATATATGTGTGGTATGTACATGAGGGGATGAGGTTGAGGGTGATTTGTGATGAACAATGTGGGTATAAGAATGGGTGTGAGTGAAGGGATGGTGAATTGAGTGGGTTTGAGAACAGGTGTGTGTGTGTGTGTGTGTGTGTGTGTGCGCGTGTAGATGTGGGTAAGTGTTAGACATGGGTGTGGGTGTGGGTGAGTGTAGGGGTGTGACCGGGTCTGAAACAGGGGCACCACAAGGATTAAGAAAACAAAACAGGGGCCGAAGCGATAAATCAGCAGTAAGGCGTTTGTTTGCCTTGCTAGCAGCCAACACAGGACGTACCCCACTTCGAATCCTGGTATCCCATATGGTCCTCCAAGACTGCCAGGAGCAACTTCTGAGCACAGAGCCAGGAGTAGCACCTGAGCGTTGCCAGGTGTGACCCAAAAACCAACCAACCGGGGCCGGTGAGGTGGCGCTAGAGGTAAGGTGTCTGCCTTGCAAGCGCTAGCCAAGGAAGGACCGTGGTTCGATCCCCTAGCGTCCCATATGGTCCCGCCAAGCCAGGGGCAATTTCTGAGCACTTAGCCAGGAGTAACCCCTAAGCATCAAATGGGTGTGGCCCTCCCAACCCCCCCCAAAAAACCCCAACTAAACAAACAAACAAAACAAAAACAATAAGGCAGACATAAAGGAGAAAAGGGTGGGCGTCAAAGGGCTTCCAGTCTCATGGACAGAGTGACAACTGTCTTCCTGCATGACCTTTATGGTACAGATTCAATCCCAGGTGCCGGAGAGATAGCATGGAGGTAAGGCGTTTGCCTTTCATGCAGAAGGACAGTGGTTCGAATCCCGGCATCCCATATGGCCCCCCGTGCCTGCCAGGGGTGATTTCTGAGCCTAGAGCCAGGAGTAACTCTTGAGCGCTGCCGGGTATGACCCAAAAACAGAAACAAAACAAAACAAAACAAAATAAAAGATTCAACCCAATGGAAGAAGGACAGACAGTGCACACAGACCAAAGTACCTGTCTAATGTGCATCATGCCTAGGATGGTCCTTTCCTCTCAAAAGGGGTGGGTGAAAGGAAGAGGAAAGGGAGAGCTGGGTGTGTGTTCTGTGTGTTTAGCTAAAGGGTTTAGATACGGGTAAGTGTGCAATAGATGTGAATGTGTAGTTAAAGACTCAGTTATGGGTGAGGTGGACCCCTGGGGTCCTCCTCTATGGACAGGTGGGTGGTCTGCCTGGCCCTACATGGCCCTGGACTCAGGCTGTCCCCTGAGCTGGGTGCAACAGGGTCAGATCTGGGGCCTGTTGTACAAACACAAAGTCTTTGCACCCAGTCCTGGGGCCACAGCAGGGGGCTCCAAACCCTTGGGTAGTGGGCAGTGGTCTTTGTCCACCACCCCTGCTCCAGGCAGGCAGGGCTGCCCAGTGTCTGCCGCCCACCCACGGCCCTGGCAGCTATGAGCAGTGCCCTGGCTGGGGCCTCAGTGCAGAACGCGGGGTGCGATGATCTCTGGGCCAGACTTGAGGTTCCACCCAGCAGGCTGCTCCAGCGGGCTTTGTGCCGGCATTTGCATTCCCTCAAGGCTTTCTAAACCTCTATTTGTCCCCCAGTCAGCCCTGTGTCCCCTCCATGCCAGCCTCTTCCCCCCGCAAATCCTCTTTTTCCGTCTTCTCAGCCTGGGGAGCCGAGGGGCTCTCTCGCAGGAAGCTGCACCTCGCCTGCCCCAGATTCCGGCCACTCTGCCTCCCCATTGTCTCTCGAGTGTGTGTTTTCAGGGTGAGAACAGAGGAGCTGACACGGCTCCAAGTGTGGGGTCGGCTTTCCCAGGGCTGCTCCTCTGGGGTGTCCAAGGCCTGGACACTGGGCCTGGACTTGATTAGGGGAGCACCCTGCCCGGACCCCTCCCCATGAGAGGACAAATAGGGACCCTGGAGCTCAGCTCTGACCAAGGACTAGCCTGCACCATGGACATGCTGCCATCTGGTGGCACGGCATCAGATCCCCGCTGGGGACCCAGGTTGGACATAGGGCTGGTGGCTGGGGGACCCCAACACAACATGCAGAGAGAGGAGATAGGGGGGTTAGGGCTGGGAATAGAAAGAGGAGGATTTGGAGCCCAAAAGATAACACAGAAATTCAGGCACTGGCCTTACATGCGGCTGGCCCCAGCTTGATTCCTGGCACCACCTCTGGCTCCCTGAGTCTCCCCACTTCTGTCGTTGCCCCTCTGAGAGGGCATGCTCAGTTACTGGCCTCTTGCATAACACTGTGTACAGCAATTCTGTGTTTCCTCAGGCCACGGAGGACAGTGGAACAGTGTCTAGGCTGCTCGCCTTGTAAGCTGCTAACCCAAGTTCAATCCCCAGAACCCCATTTGGTCCCCCAAGCACTGCCAGGAATGATCTCTAAGTTGTGAACTGCCTGGGGCGGGTCACATTTTATTCTAAGAGGGTCTCTATTCTAAGATGAATGCTCCCTCCCTTTTTTATCTCTCCTCTCTATCCCTCCCTTCATTCTCTTCCTCCCTCTTTTTCCCTTCTTCTGTTCTCTCCTTCCTTCCCTCCCCATCTCTCTTCATTCTCTTTCTCCACTCTCCCTCTCTCTTCCTCTCTCCTATTCTCACTCTTTCTTCCTCTCTCCTATTCTCTCTTTCTCTCCTCCCCTCTCTCCTTCTCTCTCCCTCTTTTCCTCTCTCCCACACCCCACCTCATATGTGTGGTCCCCACAGCCTGAACATAAATGTGCCAAATGTCTCTTCTTTGATACTGGCTATATGGGAAGGCCAAACAGATGTCTGTATTTTGTGGGTACAAGTCCCCCTCCCCAGAACCTTCCCTTTTTTCTTGGTAAATGAGGTTGGTATGGTCAGATCCCAAGATGTAAAAGTTGCTGGTGAGATTGGATCCCAGGAGAGTAGAGAACTCACAAAGAAACATATACCAGCCACTTCAGAAGAGTAACGCAGTTTATTATAGGTGGGAAATGGATATTTATATTAGGAAAGAGTAAGGTGGAGAGTAAGATGCAGACTCTGTGTTAGCCAATTGGTAGGGTGTGAGAGGGAATCACAACAGGTAATGCTTCTGTATTTAGGGAAGACAGGATACTGTGATTAGGGAAAGCAGGACGGATGCTCTGGATGTGATTAGCTGTACTTTTTCATTTTTCATCAGTTTATTTTGGGACCACAGCACATGCTCTGGGGTTACTCCTGGCTCTGCATTTAGGAACCATTCCTGGCAGTTCTTGGGAGACCATACGGAATGCTGGGAATTGAACCTGGGACAATCACATGCAAGGCAAATTCTATACCCACTGTACTTCTTTCCAGCCCAAGCTTTCTTTGACTCAGATTAAAACCTAGACTTACCATGGCTAAGGCCATGGCATCCTCCATGGCTCTATCTATCTCCCACCTGGACAAGCATTCCATAACCTTTCCTGCCCACTTGTTCCATCATGGTGCCCACAGTTAATCCCCACTGGTAACCCCATTTCTGTGATGCCAACTGTAAAGTCGGGTTGTTTCTGACCAGCTGCCACCTCACTCTCTCACGCATGCGCGTGCACACACACACACACACACACACACACACACACACACTCTGAGTCCCGACTTTGACATGTCTCCATTTTCATTTCCTTCCTGGGAGAATGTCAGGAACTATCTCCTATGTCTTCTTTGACAACTCACTGAATCTCTCAGAGATCTGAGCTCCACTGAGCAAAGCTTGCCACTCTCCTCTCTCACTACAAGTTCCCTTTGGTCTGGCACACCCCTGCATCACTTTGGGTATCTAGTGGACTGGACAGGTAGCTCAAAAGATGAAGGGGTGGATGGGTGACAGATAGGTAGGTGGGTGGGTAGATGGGTGAGTAGGTGGGTGGGTGGATAGATGGGTAGGTAGGTGAATGGGTGGATCAGTAGGTATGTAGATGGATGAAAGGATGGGTAGGTGTGTGGATAAATAAATAACATATGAATAGAGGTAGGTGTACTGATCTGGGTGCCATGTGATGTTTTAGATAAAGGACATTAAATAGAAAGGTGATGCAAGCAGTAGGGCATCTACCTTGCACGTGGCTGACCAAGGATGAACCGTGGTTCAATCCCCTGGCATCCCATATAGTCCCCCGAGCCAGGAGCAATTTCTGAGTGCATAGCCAGGAGTAACTAAGCCCTGAGTGTCACCGGGTGGACCCCCCCCAAAAGAAAAAAGTTATTTCTAATGGCACCTTGCTGAGCAGATCTCTGAGGCAGCCTGTGACTTGCTCCTGAGGGTGGGGAATGAATTAAGAGCAGAGAAAGATCAGAAGAGGGGCAGGAAGTGACTGTGGTTCCATGATGCCTCAGGATACATTCTGAATTGGGGACACAGCCTGGGGACCCTCCCTGGAAGTTGTGGGTTCAGCCTGAAGAGTCAAAAGTAACTGGCCTGCATGAGGCCACCCTCAGAATCAACCTAAGGCTCTGGGTTTCAAAATTCAATAACATTGGGGCTGGAGCTATAGTACATCACTTGTTCACTTCCTACCAAGTTTGCTCCCCTGCACCACATATGGTCCCTCAAGTCTCACCAGGAGTGACCTTCAGTCAGGAGTCAGACCTGAGCACCTCAGATTGTAACCTGGAAATATAAACCAAAAGCAAAAGAGAAGACACTTATGCTTCCTCTGAATCTACAGCTCATGCAGCCCCCAAGCAGGTGACTGAGACCTCACTCAGCCTCTTCTTCCTCCCAAAGAAACTTCTAGATTGGATCCAGTCAGGAGCAGACGCAGTAAGGTGGAAGGAAAAAACAAGTGTAACTCCAGCTGCTCAGAAAGAGCAAAAGAAATGAAAGTTGGAAGTGGGGGATAAAGTGGAAACACGAAGTGTCCTTGGCTTAGAAAGGGGGGCCAGGCTGGACTGTCCTCTAAGAAGGGGAGAGCAGAAATTTCTGGGATCAGTACACAAAGGCTCCCATGTACATTCTATGGAGCCTGGACCCCAGTAGAGTTTTACTCTCTACTTCTAGAAACAGAGATGCTGATGGTGAGATGGCCAAGCACCGCCTAAGAGAAGTATTTAGGTGCCAACTGAGTATGGGGCATGGACTGGTGGGGAGACAGCTTGCACTGTCTTTGCCCTTGAGGACTTGCAGTCTCCTAAAAGCAAAGCCCTGTCAGTTGTGATTGCTGGCATGAGAGCCATGGAGAGGGCACTCCATGCCATGTTGTTGGTAAAGAGTGGCAGTGTCTTGGGAATTTAAGAGTTCTTCCTTGAGCAAATACCAGGGTGGATGGGCTCTGTGCCTCTCAGTAGATCAGTAAGATTGTGTCTGGCAGTGCCTGATGCTGCCAGATGATGATGATCAGTTTCTGGGCTATGCAGAGGGAGGCAAGAGGTGGGTGTTTAATTGATGTAGAATTTTCCATATTGCGTGAAATGATGCTATACACATTTGTTTTGTTGTTATTGTTTATTTGTTGGCCACACCTGGTGGTGCTCAGGGCTTATTCCTGACTCTGCAATCAGGGAACACTTTTGATGGTGCTCAGGGGACCATAGAGGATGCCAGGGATTGAACCTGGGTCAGTAAGGCAAACACCTTACCTGCTGAACTATTGCTTTGGCTCCAGTTGCTTCTTTTTCATATGCATTTTCTTTGCCTCCTGCTGCACCCATCTTCTTTGGATTTGGGACCACATTGGTGAGGCTCAGGAATTACTCTTGTCTCTGTGCTAGGGAGTACTCCTGGAGGTCTTCAGGGTGTCTGGGATTGAACCCAGGTGAACCACACCTAAGCAAGTGCTATCGTATCCTTCCACCCTCATTGTACACACTCCAAATGAATTGACACAAAAGTCTTTTTGGGGAGGCTACACCTGGTGATGCTCAGGGGTGAATCCTGGCTATGCACTCAGAAATCGCTCCTGGCTTGGGGGAACCATATGGGACGCTGGGGGATCAAATCACGGTTCATCCTAGGTTATCTACTTGCAAGGCAAATGCCCTACTGCTGTGCCACCGCTCTATCTTCAAAAGTCTTAACTTCTCAGAAAAATTAAGAGTGGTCCCACTTCCCTTTCCTCAATCTCTCCTGTCTCCTACATCTTTCAAGAGATGCTCACATGTGTAAAGTGGGTAAAGGACTACTGACCGTGTGTCACTCTTGGCATGTCCTTTCCTCTGGTGGCACTGCGATGGTCCTGCACAGACTGGCTGCCCTGTACCCCACCTGCTTCCTGCCACCACTGACCTTTTCACAGTTGCCATCATTTTGCCTCTTCCAGAACATCGAGCAAGTGGCAGCCTTTTCCGATCTGCCTGCTGATGGGTATTTAAGGCTGTTAGTGACTTATTTAATAGCCCGTCTCTGCTTTGTTCCTTAAGAAATTCCTGGCATCTTCCTCGTTTATCAGTGTGTTCATCCTTTTCGTATCCTCGAGCACTTGCATCAGGAATGAATAGGCAGCTGGAAGCATTTATTTTTTGTTTTGCTTTGTTTAGGTCTATGTCCAATGGGGTTCAGGGATTATGTCTGGCTCTGCACTCAGAAATCACTCTTGTGGGTTCAGGGGACCATATAGGATGCTGGGGATTGAACTCCAATTGGCCAAGTACTTACCTACTGCACTGTCTTTTGGGCCCCAGATGGAATTATTTAGGCACAAATGTTCACGAAGCCTCTTATTGAAAATGAATCCCCTTTCCTCCCTGGTTAACACCCCAATTTAAGTTACCAGCTTTTTGGTTTGGGTGGCTCATTGCTCATATATCTCTCCTGGCAGTACTAGGGGACCCTGCACAATGCCAAGATGACCATAGGGGTGGTCACAACCAAGGAAAGTGCCTTCCCCGCAGTCCTCTGTCTCCATCCCTAGTTTCATGTGCCTGAAACTTCAACTGGGGCTGAAGGAAAAGTACTTGTCCTTGAGTCCAACTCAGTCTCTTTCTGGTGTTGTTGTCTTTAGCAGTTCTGCCATCAGTGTGCTTTGGTACCCACACCTGCACGAAGGGATATGGTTTAATGAGATGTGCCTATTGTGTACATGGTGGTTTATCCAGCGTGGTGCGAGTGTCCAATACCACTGTTCATGTTTTCTTTAAGAGATGGCTAAACATGTGCTTTGATTTTCTGGACCCAGACAACTGCTGCTGCTGCTGCTTGTTCTTCCTCCTCCTTCTCTTTCTCCTCCTCCTCCTCCTCTTCTTTTTCTTCTTCTTCTTCTTCATCATCTTCTTCTTCTTATCTTTTTCTCCTCTTCTTCCTCTTTCTCATCCTCTTCTCTTTCTCCTTCTCCTCTTCTTCCTTTATATCCTCTTCTACTTCTCCTTTTTCTTCTTTTCTTCTTCTTCTGTTCTCTATCATCTTCTCCTCCTTTTCTTCTCTTCTTCTCTTTTCCTTCTCCTTCATCATCATCATCATGTTCTCCTTTTCTTCTCTTCTCTCCTTTTCCTTCTTCTCTTCTTCTTTTTCTTCTTTTCTTCTCTTCCTTCTCTTCTTTTTCTCTTCTCTCCTCCTCCTCCTCCTCCTTCTTCCTTCTTCACCACACCCAGCAGCACTCAGGGGTCACTCCTGGCTCTGCACCCAGAAATTGCTTCTGGCAGGCTCAAGGGATCATATGGGATACCAGGGATTGAACCCAGGTTCATCCCAGGTCATCTGTGTGCAAGGCAAATCCCCTACCGCTATACTATCACTCCAGCCCATACTTTTCATTCTTATGATTTTTCTTTTCCTGATACAAACTCAAGGCTCCTTCCCCCCTACCCATGGTACCGATAGCACAGGTGGATTGCAGCCATTCCTTGCTTTTAAAAGCCTCTGCCAAGTGGAGCTGGCAAAATGACACCAAAGGGATAGGAGAAGCTCAGCTGGGCTTTGCTACAAACAGAACCTCATTTCTCCTATCTGAACCTCCTTCATCAACAGCAGTCCCTGAACTGGCATCCTCAGCCCTGTTCAGGAGCATATTAGAGTATTAGATTCTCTTCCCAGGTCTGCTCTTTTGGATCTGCATCTCAGTGCAATCTCCCTGTTCTTGGGGGAGGCTGAGAGAGGTTAGATACAGGGAGGATTGGGGTGAGAGGAAGCAGTGGAGACAGGAAAGAAAGCAAGCAGCAAGCAGGGAGAGGGATGGTGATCCCTCCTCCACCTGCCTCCACCCATTTCAGGGGGGAAAGTGGGGTGTTGGCTTTTTTAATATATAAAATATTTATTTAAGCACCATGATTACAAACATGATTGTAGTTGGTTTTCAGTCATAAACAGAACATGCCCCCTTCACCAGTGTAACAGTCCCACTACCACTGCCCCCTCCTTCCTAACCCTTGCCTGTATTTGAGATAGGCATTCTATTTCTCTCACTCATTAAGATGGTCATGATAGTTGTTAGTGTAGGTATTTTCTTAACTGGACTCACCACACTTTGTGGTGAACTGCATATTGTGAGCTGGTCCTTCCGGCCTTCATCTCTATTGTTTCCGAGCATTATTATAATAATTACCTTAATTTTTTAAAACCCATAGATGAGTGAGACTATTCTGTGTCTATCTCTCTCCCTCTGATTTATTTCACTCAACATCACAGATTCTATGTACACCCATGTATAGAAAAAGTTCGTGACTTCATCTCTCCTGACGGCTGCATAATATTCCATTGTGTATATGTACCACAGTTTTTTTTTAACCATTCATCTATTGAAGGGCCTCTTGGTTGTTTCCAGAGTCAGGCCTCTGTCTTTCCCCCAACACTGCTGTCACATCCTGACTTTCTCCCTGGCCTCATAGGGACCTGATGTTTGAGAAATTTCATGATTTCCAAGGATATTCGCTGAAGTTGAGGCCAACAGAGGGATCATTCTTTGGGAGGATGTTAAGGACAACATTGTCTGTACTTGTACAGAGGCCCCAGGCTGGAGAGCAGGTCACCTCTAGGACAGCAGGACACAGGAGGACCCACCCAGATCATGGTGACCAGCTTCAATTTTGTTTGGTGCATGAACCTGCTAAGACACAAATGTCCCTCTTTGAATTCTGCCTTACAGAATCCACACAGCAGGAGACTGGAGGAAAGTCTTGTTGTTCTGCACCAGGGCAGCTGAGAGGGCCTGGGAGACACTTGAGCATCTCTAGTTCGAGCTATATTTTTGTTTTGTTTTGATTTGTTTTGGGGGAGACCATACTGGATGGTTCTCGGGGCTTACTCCTGCCTCTGCACTCAGGCAGTGCTCATAGGACCATGTGAGATGCTGAAGGTTGAACCCAGGTCAGCCACCTACAAGGCAAATACCCTCCCCACTGTACTATAACTCTGGCCTCTAGTTCAAGCTCTTTCAAGGTGAGTCCCAGAGAGCAGAACTAGCCTTGGCTTGGAGCACAGAACTTCCATCTGCAGCCTTTCTCTCATCTGTCCACCTCTTTGAGTCTTTCCCTCGGGGTGAAGAGGTTAGGCGAGACATGGGATCCAGCCTAAGGAGATCCTTGGCAGTGTGACCTGGGATTGATGCCTTAGCCTCTCTGTGCTTCTTCTCTACTCAGATGGCTGATGATTCTGCCCATGGGGGTGCATGTGTGTGAGAAACCTCGCCATCCTCCCATTTCTGCCCAGCCTTGGTGTAGCGATCTCAGAACTTCCCAGTGCCAGCGTCTCCAGGGCTCAAGTCTAGCCTTCCAACTAAAATCTGTTCTGTTTCAATTATTTCCCATTTTTGGCAATGCCCAGGATGAAAGTCAAGGACTTGGGCATGGGTAGGAGACTGCTAGCTCTCAGGGTCACATCCCTGACCCTCCAACATAATCAGTTTCCAGGGGCTGGAGACATAGCACAGCAGTAGGACATTTGCTTTGCATGCAGCTGACCCAGGACAGACAGTGGTTCAAATCCCAGTATCCCATATGGTCCCCTGAGCCTGCCCGGAGCAACTTCTGAGCACAGAGACAGAAGTAACCCCTGAGCGCCACTGGGTATGACCCAAAAACAAACAGTTAAAATGTTAAGGGCAAGTCCTTGGAATTTAGGAAGGAGTGGTGGGGGGGTCCTTGTGAAGCTCAACAGTTAAACTGTATTTTTTGGTCAAGGCCAAGGTTTTTATGATGTATGAAGGGGTGGGGTCTAGGGCATTAAGGGCGAGTCCTCGTGAAGCTGCAGAGAAAAAATTATTTTATTTCTTTTACCTTTCAAGCTCAGACCCCTATCCTGAGGTCTGACCCCATCTAGGGGCACTTAGTGGAAAGGTTCTGCCCTCTCTTATAGGGCCTCTCCCTGCTCTGGGAGTGGAGCCAATAAGAGACATTCTGTTGGCACAGAGCAGGCTTCACTGTCCACCCTTTGGTCTACCCTGTGCAGGGGGGGCATCGTAGAGTCCCCAAATTCTGAATGGATGGGACCAGGATGAGCTCAGCCTAAAGGTTTTGCCTTCTAATATGGGGTCCTGTTGTCTGTGGGGAGGGTTAGTGAATGGCCCTGTCCCCCAGATCCTAGCAGAGAAGGCATGAAGGTCAGTCCTGAGCCTAGAGCTTGAAGCTGCCAACCCTCCATATTCAGTGACTGTGACATGGCTGTGTGGCTTTAGGGGAGAGGGGGTAATCCTAGTAACTCCACTTGCTGTCTTTCTCTCTCTCTCTGTCTCTCTCTGTCTCTCTCTCTGACTCTCTCTCTCTCTCTCTCTCTCTCTCTCTCTCTCTCTCTCTCTCTCTCACACACACACACACACACACACACACACACACACACACACACACACACACACACACACACGTCTCCAGGGTCAGCCAGCAATCAGGCACCCTCTGGGGGTACTGGAGCCTCTCCCCTTTTCAGCACAGTCCTTCAGCCCAGTGACATTTTGCTGGCAAGGGAGGTGACTCCAGGGCAGGACTGGAGGAAGGTGGAGGACATGCTTCCTCCTGGGCTCCAGCAACTTCCCACTACATTTCCTCACTGCCCTGCTGGCCTGCCTACTGCATTAGCATTTAAATATCTCCCTCCCGAGGGACCCCCGGTCCTCCCCCACAAATCCATCCCAGAGGCTTTTGCCTGCTTCCCCTCTGAACCCCCTCCTGCCCTCATAAAGGCCATCCTGTACTGCCCAGCGCCTGCCCCTGGCATTGGCTGAAGGAGGCCCGGGCAGCCCCTGGCAACGGGCACAGCAGAGAAAGAGGTGGGAGGAAGTGATTTTCATGTGATTATTCACCCGGACAAAAGCTATTGTCAGGTAACACTGGAAACACAGCTGTCGTATTCTTCTGCTAACCTACTTTCCCCATCAAAAGGCAGAAAGAAAGAGCTTAATTCAGCCATTTTCTGCCAAACCATCGAAGTTAGGTTTTGCCTCTATTGAAGATATTGTGCGCAAAAGTCAGGGTGTGTGTTTGTGTGTGTGTGTGTGTGTATACATATGTGTGGATGTATGGTGAGTGCATGCAAAGCACGTGTGTGGTTGCTTATATATTCTGCTGTGATTCGTACATATATGTGCTCGTATAAAATGGGTGTATTTTGGGAAAGGAAACATTTAGGTATGAAAGGAACATGATTGGAAGTCCTGCAAGAACCCTCTAGAGCTCTTGAGCCCTCACACACGAGAGTCCAGGGCTGCCCACGTGTTCTCTGTGGGACGTGGGCTGTATGCACAGATATGTGCTGTATGTAGGATCATGTTCTGTGTGAAGGTATGTGCTATTTGTAGAGGCCTTGCTGTAGGGCCGTGCTGCTCAATTATTTTCTGTCATGCCCCCCTAGGAAGAAGAAAACCTTTTTCACGCCCCCTGTGCGACTGTAAATAGTATCTTTATTAAAAAAAACTTGAACCTGCAAAACAAAAATATAGAAAATAATTTGAGCTGATTTTTGAATCAGAGGTGACATCTGGATGAATGGCTGCAATGAGCACGTTTTGCAACGCAGAGCTTTTCGAAGCGGGGTGTGAAGCAGGACAACTCTCAGCTCTAGAGACATACAGAGACATAAACACAGGGCTTAGCTTGTTATGACAGTGTTTGCCCCACTATTTGAGAAGCACTGTAATAGGGGGACCTGATGTGAGAACATAACTGTGGCAGCATCATTGTGGGGGGCCCTGCTGTGGAGACCAGCACTGTGAGGCATGTGTCCGGTGACATTTTGGGGATCTGTCTTTGGCCTCCACTCTCTTCTCCCTCTCCTGGCCAGCATGCATGAGCTGTGCTGGGCTGCCTCTTATTTCTTTGCCACCCTTTGCTGGTCCTGCCTTGCAGGCAGATGTTGCCTAGTATAGGGCATGCGGCTATGACTGCTCCTAAAACCCTGGTGCAGTCACCTCAGATCTGGGCTGAGGGGAGGGATGGAACCTAGTGGAAAGCTTGTGCTAGGAGGGGCTGGAGGATAGATAGCACAGTGGGTAGTCAAGCACTGGTTGCACATGGCTGACCTGGGTTCAATTCCTAGCATTCCATATGGTCTCCTCCTGAGCCTGCCAGGAGTGATTGCTGAATGCCTAGCCTGAAGTAATCCTTGAGCACTGCCCCCACCCCACCCAAGAAAAAGCGGCAAAGTTGTGCCCTGGAGAGAGTCTGAGATAATGGCACCTCTGCTCCCTGGGCCCAGTCCAGAGAGGTAAAGAGGCTTGTCCAGTACTGCACAGCAACCTGCAGCTACAATCCTTCAGAGCCAGCAGGGCTTTTCATTAGTTCAATCCTGGGTCCAAAAGGCAGATATTTTTTTTCTTTTTGGGCCACACCCAGTGGCACTCAAGGGTTACTCCTGGATATGCGCTCAGAAATCCCACCTGGCTTGGGGAACCATATGAGACACCGGGGAATCGAACCACGGGTCTTCCTAGGTTAGTTCATGCAAGGTAAATGCCCTACCGCTTGCGCCACCTCTCCGGGCCCCAGAAGGCAGATTTGAAGGTTTCCTTATCCTGTCCCCTGGAAGTGGTCCCTTCTCTCTCTAGTCATCCTTTTCTCCAGCTGTACCTGGGACTGACCCCAAACCCACACTCTGCCTTGAGGCACTAGCCAGGCCCAAGGGGGTTATGGGAATGCCACAGGACAAGGCCAGCATCTAGTTCCATGTTCTGTGCAGCCCCTAGGGGCTCCAAACATACTCACATTCCTGCAGCACCCTCATTTTATGCCAGTCTGTCTGAGGGCTCAGAGGGCTCAGAGGCCCCAGGTTCAAGCACACTGACCTGTGGGGGACAGGGGAGCTATTCCCCCTCCCCTGGATTCCCACTCATTCACTCACCGTGCCCTGCTGTTCTCCAAACACCAGGAGCTGAGTGCCACTTCAGCCTTAGTGAGTAGGAAAATGGAGGGCAGAAACCCTCTCCCCACTGCCCCCTGCATTTCCAGATAAGTCTCTCTCCACAAGACCCAGGGAAAGACAGGATGCATCTGCCCCGAAACTTGTAGGATGTGAGTATGAGTGGTTTTGTGGGTACAGAAGGATGGTGGGGGCCATACCCCCAGCTGTGTCTCAATAGAAGAGTCCCGTAGAATGGTGGCTTCTCTGGGCTCCATACCTGTCCCTCCCCTCCACATCCCACCTCTCCTCTCTGTTACCCTTAAGAAGAAGATGAAGCTGTCCCAGAGGGTTGGGAGAACCCTCTTTCTTGTAAGGGGCTCTACTCCCCAGTTCCCACGCAAATGAGTCCCCTGGAGCTCTCAATGTGGGCGTCCCCACCGCTGTGCCAGAACGCCCCCCATTCATTCCCGTGGACACGGGGAGCCCCGGCTCTCAGCCGCTGACCTGCTTCCTTCCGCCTCGTTTGCAGAGACTGTTTAGCCTAGGGATTGTGAGAGGGGAAGAAGCCATTTCTGGGCCCCACGGCCCCCACCCCACCCCAGGGTGTCCTCATCTCTTCCTTTTTCTACAGTGGGTCCCCCATAGGGTCAGACCCAATGTAGACCCAGCATCCAGGATCCAAGTGCTTAGTAGGGGGGAGGTAGTCTATCTTTGAAGTGTGGGGTCCAGGTATTGGGGTCCCATTTGCAGCTACCAGCCCTCTGTGGCCTAAGAAATGGAGACAGTGTATGGTTATGTAACAGCGAGACTATGGATGGAAAGCAAGGCTAGCATGGACTGTGTACAGCCAGAATTCATAGGCCATGTGCAGGCAGGCCCCACAGATTACCTGCCTGGGAAGGCACCACCATGCTAGTGGATGGATATGAGTGTTCTGTTGGTCTTTTTCTCATTTGCTAAATCCATCCCTCCAGAGACCACCAGAATCTTCTGTGACCTCTGGGGGTGGGTGGGAGGTCCCTGTCCTTCCTGAATAGTAAAGTCATCTCCGTATACCTGGACACTGGGGTCCTGGTAGGGAATTGTGTCTGAGATTCGAAGGGGAGAAGCAGAGGTCTGGGGCTGAGGGACTCAGTACTGACCACTCTCTGTTCATTCCATGAGTACCACATGAGGAAGGGAGTCCTAGATGCAGACATCAGATGGGCCGGATAGATATAGGGAGTAAGACAACAGAGAAATCCCAGAGCCTGGAGAAATAATGGAGCAAACTTGCTGTCCTGGCATGGTCTCATGAGCAAGAACAGGAGCACCCCCTAAATCTGAGCCTGAAGTCGGCCCTGAAATGTCAGGAAAGAAATTCCACAGATAATAGTGAGGGAGGGAATAGACAAGTCATTTCAGAAGCTACTATCCTCTCAGCAGCCTTCACTTAAAGACTTTGAACATCTTTAAAAACAAAGAAAGCCCTTAAGAAGCAAAATTACTCTCTGGAAGAAAAGCACCAATTTCCTGCCACCGGTTCTTCTCTAAGAAAACAAAACCCAGATGCATGGATGCTTGGGACAGTCAAGACAGCGGCTACACCCCCATGTGTGAGAAGCATTCTAGGACTATGGTCAAAGTCCAGCAGACCGTAGGACAAGAATGGGGGTGGCGGGGGGTTGACAGGCTGCTGAGCATGTCCACAAAGATAGGGCAGCCACCTCTGATCTAGGAAAATTAATACTTCAAAACAAGCTCAATAAGATAAGAAGGGGCCTGAGTCATGGCACAAGCAGTAGGGTGTCTGCCTTGCATGCGCTAGCCTAGTGCGGACCACAGTTTGATCCCCCAGCGTCCCATATGGTCCTTAAACCAGGAGCAATTTCTGAGCGCATAGCCAGGAGTAACCCCTGAGCATCACTGGGTGTGGTCCAAAAACCAAAATAAATAAATAAATAAAATTAAGAAGCCAACAGAGAGCCCAAGGAGATAGCACAGCAGGGAAGGCATTTGCCTTGCATGTGGCCAACCCAGGTTCAATCTCCAACACCCCATACAGTCCCCCTGAGTGCTGTCAAGAGTGATCTCTGAATACACAGCTAAGAGTCAGCCCAGCAGGTATGATGGCCTAGACAACAAAGAAAAAAAAAAAAAAGAAACCAACAGAGGCTACAGAGCAATGGCATAATTGATGCCAGCAGGTGAAAAATCAGATTTGAAAAGAGAACACACAGGAAACACAGGCTAAGAAAGAGAAAACAGGGGGCCGGAGTAATA
Source organism: Suncus etruscus (assembly GCF_024139225.1). Taxonomy (NCBI): domain Eukaryota; kingdom Metazoa; phylum Chordata; class Mammalia; order Eulipotyphla; family Soricidae; genus Suncus; species Suncus etruscus. Next base: position 34,119,393 of record NC_064867.1, on the reverse strand, counting down.
GTACAGTGGTAGGGCATTTGCCTTGCACATGGCTGACCCAGGACGGACTTTGGTTTGATCCCCGGCGTCCCATATGGTCTCCCAAGCCAGAAGCGATTTCTGAGTGCAGAGCCAGGAGTAACCCCTGAGCATCATCGGGTATGGCCCAACCCCCCCTAAAAAAAGGAGAGAACAGGCAAAATGACTAAAAAGAACAGAAGCTAACAGCAGGTTGTTGCAAGTAAGTAGGAGACAGAAAGGAGAAGAGTGGCAAATAGAAATAGAGGACAGGGGGACAGAGTGGAGGTGAAAGACAGCATATACAGACAAAGATCCAACATGTGAGTCCCCGAAGGGAGCGTCTAGACACTGAACCTTGTTCCAGGAGCCAACCTCTTGCCAGAAAGAGGGGAGGTGGGGACTTGGATCTGCATGTGAAAAGCCCCCATAGACTTGGGGAAGCTCCCTAGGTCAGCTTTAGAATCAGTCTAATAAAGAAATCATTATTAGGGCCCAGAGAGATAGCACAGCGGCGTTTGCCTTGCAAGCAGCCGATCCAGGACCAAAGGTGGCTGGTTCGAATCCTGGTGTCCCATATGGTCCCCCGTGCCTGCCAGGAGCTATTTCTGAGCAGACAGCCAGGAGTAACCCCTGAGTACTGCCGGGTGTGACCCAAAAACCAAAAAAAAAAAAAATCATTATTAGAACTTCAAAGAAAAGCAAGAAAAAGCCCCATCAGGAGATCTTCATACAAGAAAGAGCACATTACATGTGAAGACGTAAACTAGACAGTGTCTGTCATTCCCCACCTGGGCCCTGGACTAGGGGATGCCTCTATAGAAAGCTAAGATGCTCTAAGCAACAGGGCCCAGGATTCCATCTGCAGCCAGTCTCACCCCTCAGTTCAGGACTTACTCCCGGTGGTGCTCTGGGGACCATAGGGGATGCTGGGCAGGGAACATGGATCAGATGCATAAAGGGCAAAAGCAAATTAAAACCAAAAAATAGCCAAAGAGCAAAGGCAAGAGCCTTACCCACTGTGCTATCTCTCCAGCCTGGGAAGCTATTTCCAGGAAGGACGCAGATGTCTTCCTGGGTCTGACTTACGAGCAGGCAGTGGGTCAATCCCAGGGGCATACAGCCTGTGCCCCCCAAATCCCACTATCATCCTGAGAGGCACATATATGCTCCACTTTGCCGCTCAAGTGCCCTCTAGACCCCAGAGAGGTTGAGCTTCTTTTTCCAGGGCTGCACAGCAAGACCCCAAGACCCTAAATATCCATGTTTCTGCAGAGGCCCAGGACCTGGAATGTTCTGCATCATTAGGGATATTTGTGCTCCTTCTGAGGGCCTGAACCCTGTGTTCTGAGATGGGGTGATGATGTGTTGTCACTGGCCATTTATATGTTTGGCTGGAGGGTGGGGATGGCCCGGCCATCATACTACTGCCCTCTCCTCACCCCCCCCCCTGCAGGTGTGGGTGGACGCTGGCACACAGATCTTTTTCTCCTACGCCATCTGCCTGGGCTGCCTGACGGCACTGGGAAGTTATAACAACTACAACAACAATTGCTACAGGTGAGCATTGCTGCCCGCCCCCCAAATGCTTCATGTCATACTTTCTGCATCTGCCAGGCCAGAGACCTGGAGGTCCCCTGTCTCTCTCTCCCCCAAACCAGAGGAAAAGTCCTTATGTATATGTGCTGCAAAGACTGCATCCAGCATGTTCTCAGACTACCCAGGGCCACTGGCTTCATCCCAGGGTTGGTGACATGCCTGGGAAAACACTGCGACAAGTGACCCAGTGAGGACCCAACTCCAGGGACTTATCTTGCTGTTTATGGTCCCTCTACTGCCTAAACTGCCATTGGCTGTATTCATCATGTGAGGGGTAGCTAGGGGTCAGCTCTGGCCTGGAAAGGGTGTGTTGAGCCAAGAAGGATTCATTAGTCCAGGAGGGGAGCACAGGGAAGGGAGGGAAGCAGAGGACTAGAAGGAAAGCAGTGGGCCAGGAGGACAATACTGGGCTAAGCTCTGGGCCAAGGGATGACCACTAGGCTAGAAAGGGAGCACTGGGCTAGGGGGGGACTCAGAAATGCACTGGGTTAGGGGAACCCGGAAAAGCACTGGGCTGGGGAAGAAACACTAAATAAGGCCCAGCAGTGTTGGGAGGACTAGCTGTCACCACGAGTGACTTTTGCACCCTGGTCTCTGACTCCATATTGGGATTCCACTCTCTGTGTCCAGAGCTCTTGGTCTTGCTGGGACATTGTTGAGAGGAAGTATTTTCGTGGAGTGCTCAGAGATGACCTTGTGGGAGGTCGTGATGTCAGCTGATTAGAGCCCCAGTAATGAGAGCAGGAGAGACACCCGTTGTCCGAGGACAGGGGCTGAGTCAGTGCACAAAGAGAAAGACATCACCGTGGCGTGAGCTGTAGTCACAGCCTGTTGACTCCAGTGATAGATTGTGAATTCAGTGCTCCAAATGCCCACCTGAAAGGACCAGGTCTAGGATGGGGTCAACACACAGGGGCATCAGCACACAGGGGTCAAGGCACAGGACAAAGGGGTCACCACTTAAGGGGTAAGCACACACAGGGGTCAGCTCATGGCTTCTCTCTCTTCCTCATGGACCCCCTCATACTCCCCCCCATAGGGACTGTATCCTGCTTTGCTGTCTAAACAGTGGCACAAGCTTCGTGGCTGGCTTCGCTATCTTCTCCGTCCTGGGCTTCATGGCATACGAGCAGGGGGTGCCCATTGCCGAGGTGGCAGAGTCAGGTATGTTTTCCACAGGTGGGAGGGAGGTCTTCAGGGAACGTGGCCATGGGTGAGTTTTCTCCAGGTAACACGATTGTGCATTCTTCTCATGGTGGAGTCGGGGGATCTAATCCTGCAAAGGAGCTTTGAAATTTTCCAGCTCAGTCCTGGGCTCTGCAGTCCCAGATTCTTATCCTACAACCAGAACCCCTCTCTGCCCCCGTCACTCCCTTCTGCTCACCTCACCCTCCCTTTTCTTCCCTTGTTTCATTCTCCCCTGC